>NW_007360329.1:1420190-1556204 GCF_000271585.1 Trametes versicolor FP-101664 SS1
GGACATACTTGATCTGCCAGCCCGCGCTGCGGTCCGCGCACGCGCCCGTCGCGGGGATGCGCACAATCGTCGTCGGGGCCGCCGCCCCGAGCCCCGCGATCGCATGCGCGCTCTCCGCCGCGCCGGGCTGGATGGAGATCGCCCCGTGCTCGCAGTCGAGCACGACCCAGGACAGGTGCGGGGAGGATGCGGCGGCGGTGCGCGCGGAGAGCACGCCCGGGAGCGTGATCCAGGCGCCGAACGCGGGCTTGGACGCGCGGAAGGCGGTGAGGAGGGGGTGTGTGAGGCTCGCCATGGGGGGTTGGTGGGGATCGACGGTAAACTACTGATAAAGACCCAGTTTACGCCTACTTAGGGTTGACGTTAGTTCACGGTGTATCTGGTGTAGCCGGGCTACTACTGACTCACGGACAGAGTCTGAGGTTGCAATGTGTTTCTTACGGCGCACACTCGACTGTCGCAGTGAGAGCGTGAAGCGAAAGCACGAGTGGCGGTCGAACTGGCTCCCTTACTATCGTATGGCGTAGCTCGCCATCTCACGGTACCGCCGTATGCGGGGAGCCGGTAGAGTTGGGAAGCAGATCATGAGTTCATGCACCATCCCGCTTTAGAGCACAAGTGCGCACGGCGCCCTCTGGCGTAGTGCGTGCCATGAGATCGGATGACTCCACTAAGCCTCACGTTCCGGGCCGATGCGAGCGGTGCGCCAAACGTTACCAGCTGCCGCGAGGAGCCAAGTGAGAAGTCGAGCAACCTCATCGTCCGCCTGGATTTGCAGCTTCACCCGAGTGAGCGGCTGTACTGCCTTGCTATAGCTGAGGAGAGGACGCGTAGATTCACCATTATGGATTTAGAGTGTAACGACGCTCAATGCCACACAACGGACGGGGGTGCAAGATCTAGATGCTCAGAGTGTTGATGGTTAAGGAGAGCGAACGACATCCTATTTTGCAGCATTAGACAGAGCAGTTAACAATCGCTGGAAAGTGGACCCAATGTGTTCGGCCGACGACGCGTTCGCCTTCTGGAGTGGGCGGTAGGGGAGCAATTTAGCATACGAAGAACGGCGCACCATAGATTGGACTCTTCGTCGCGGGCACCGAAGGCTAACATTCAGCGGAATTTGCCTGTACAAATATCCTGCTCTGGGACGGTGTAGGACGCGCCGGATACACTAGCAGCAAATGTGGCCGCATTAGACCTCAAAGTCATGAGTGGGGGTCGTATGGGGCGCGAGATTCACATCCAAGCTACACGAGCCGGTAAGCTTAAGTAGACATCTCTGGAGGGCGAGTGACGACATACCGCTCAACTTGTCGCCTTGCACAGCGGGTACCCACGCACGCGGCGCGCCACATTGCGAAAAGGCTGATGCGGGCATGGCTGTCCACCAAGCTCCGAGGGATTTTGGCATGGAGGTGCAGCTGAGCTGACCGCCCGCTCATGCCGTGTATATGAGTACTGCGTAGGTGAGTGTGGTAGAGCGGCAACGTGCACCCAAAGCCCAGCAGCCGTTCTCGCAGGTCGCAAACGGAGTGTGTTCTCGGTGGCCAAAGATACGATCCGGTTCGAGAGCTAGCTATATACTTGCCGGCCTATTCCAGGAGTCCGAGACGTGTGATAGACCTGAAGCATCGTGGCACGCAAGTAGGGTAGATCTGGCCAATCGCGGCGTGGCGGAGATGGTCGAACTTCTCTTCTGCGCCGATTTTGAAAAGAAGCGTAGCCGGACATGAGCTGGGCCAATCTTGGGAGCGCCAGGAACATATATTGCGTGCTGAGAGTAAAGCCGAGGCTACATGGATGGCGCAATGCGATCAGACACAGCACTGTGGTATCCGGGTATCCCAGAGAGGCATGCGGGGTGTCGAAACGGTGGCCGCGTTATATATACGTGTCTGAACGCATGCACCGCCGTGTGTGGGGAAGAGCAGAAGCAGGCAGAAGGCGAACGTTTGAAGGCGAGCGATCACGCACGATGGTGTGTCGCGCGAGAACATGCCAACGTGCCCACTCACAATTAGACAAGAGGACGCGGTGGCGGTGGGCGGGTGCTTCACGTGTGTTCTGGAGGTGTTTGGAAGGCCATGCGCAGGGCACGAGAATGATGAAGGGAAGCCAAGAGAGCGGAGAAAGGTTAAAGGAGGCTTGCGGGGGCGCGCGCGCAGGCTGGGAGACACGTCCCATGACGCAGGCACGTCGCAATCGAGCGCAAGAGCCGGGGCGCGGCACGACCCCAGCAGGCGAGGGTACTAGTAGTTCCGGGCAGACGGGGAGGGTACTCACCCACAACACACATCCTGCCACGCACGCCCCCGCCCCCGACCCGCCCGCTGGCCGTCCCGCGCACGGAGAGCGAGCATAACGACCTGCCCAAGCTGCTAACGAAATTGAAGAGAATGGATAGCCAGGATACGGCGGTGTCGCCAAGCAGGCGGCCGTCGTGGAAAGGCGCGCTAGGCGCTAAGATCCAGAGGATCCTGTCGACGGGCGAGGAGTCGACAAAGGACGAGGAGTCGACGCTCGCGGGGGAGGACGTGTCGTCGCTGAAGAGCTGGCCTGCGCGAGGAAGGGGGAAGGTGGTGGGAGAGAAGAGAGAAGGTGAGTAGCCTCGTTGTCGACGAGCGAGGCTGGGGAGATAAGGAGATAAGCCCTCGCTCGGTCGTTCTGTACGGCACTCCCAAAGGCTATCTTCTTATCTCCACTGCCAGTGCTAGTAGGCGATCCAAGCCTCTGGGTGAGCATCGGTGTATCGGTGGGCGGGAGCAGCTCGCGGCGGTCAGGAACACCCCACCGCCACTAGTCCACCGCGCGCCAATTTATTCTCTCTTTGCCTCTTCTCCTCCTCCCGCCATCCCGAATACTCATTCACCATGGCAGACTCTGAGCGATCCGTTACACCCTCCTCCCCATCCTCCCCATCGGACACCAGGTCCGTCTCGCGCGGCCGCGAAGCCTTCGTATGTGATTTTACAGCTTCGCGCGGACTGCTACTTACCCCATAGCATGCACAGTCGTCCGGCAGAGGAGGCATCGGAAACATGCACAGGCCATCCATCGACACCGACAGTCCATCGCGGCCAAACGGAGAACCGATGTCCCCAGTGCGCGGACGCGAGGCCACCGTAGACCCCGACCGGGTGAGTACCTGCCCCCGCGATCCCTTCCTGTCTCATAATATCCGCTGCAGGCGATCTACACCGGTCGCGGCGGCATGGGCAACATCCGATCAGGCTCGCGCGCACGCTCCGCCTCCAAGATCCCCGAGAACCTCACCCAGACCAACTCGCTTGTCTCCGACCAGGCCGCCAACCTCGCGGAGTACGAGAAGTATGTCATCCAGCAGAACGCGGAGGCCACTAAGGCGCGCGCGGTGAGTTTTTGTCTCTCGCATGATTTATTTTATATCCTAAACAATGGTGCTGCAGCGTTCGTCCGGACGAGGGGGCTTGGGGAACATCAAGTCTGACTCGAAGTCGCGCTCGCGCTCGCGTGCCCCGAAGACGTCCCAGATTTTATCTACAGGCCGCGGCGGTGCAGGCAATTTGCAGCCGGGAGAGAACGTGGACGCCGAACACCTCGCTCAGCTCGAAGATGAAGAGCGTCTCCGATACGCGCATGAGGGTGGAATGTGCGCAACCTTTTCCTCTCTCCCTGCGACGAGCTCGCTGACGTCCTCATGTAGTCACTCTACTGGCCGTGGCGGACGTGCGAACCTCACATCCCTCCCCAGTCCTCCTCCGGAACCCTCCTCCCCTCACGCACACGACTACGAGGCGACCGGGCGCGGCGGCGCGGGTAACATCCTTCGCTCGCGCTCTGCTTCTCGTGGCCCAGACCAGAACCGCAGCCGCAGTGCGAGCCGTGGGCCGTCAGGCTCCAAGGACCGCGGCAACAGCCTCGCACGCATGCTCAACAAGGTTATCCTGCACCAGCACCACGATGAGGCAGGGGCTCCGAACATGACTGCGCTCTCCGAGGACGGCGAGCCTCTCGCAGGGCCCGCGGCGGCAGCAGGCGGCCCCGGTTCAGCATCCCGTGTGCACGAATGACTGGCCGCGAGGCGTGCAGGACCATCGTCGCAGCGCAAACGTCTGTTCCGGAGACGTTCGCGCCAGCCATCCGCACATATCCTGCAGGCCTCCAGCTCATCCTCCAGCGTCGCCTCCCATCCCCACTCCCACTATGACCCCAGCTACAACGACCCCATCTCTCCCGCCACCTCTGCGCTTCAGTTTGCTCCGCTCACCCCCACCGCCTCGAACTCGTCTGTCTCGACAATCTCTCTCCTTCCACCTCCTCCCGTTCCAATATCCCTCGTGATACATCACAGCGCGTGTCCGTGCACGGACTGTGATATGAGCTCGTCGAGCTCTGTCGGGTCTCGATCACCACCGAGCCCCGTTGCGCGTCGAGCGTCTGGGTCACCACTCAGCACACTCGTCGCATCCGACCCCTCGGCGTATAGGAACGCGAAGACGCGCTCTCCGCGATCTCAACACTCCATGAACTCGGCGCAAACGCTACCAACAGTAGATGAGGACTCAGAGTATGTGTCTTTCCTTGAATTTGACTAGCCCCCGCCGTTCTCTGTTTCCGGCCTCTGCCGCATTCACTCCTTTTCATTATTTCTTTATTCGCTTCATCATTCATTGTTCCGGATGTCTCGCTCTCCCTGTGCTCCCTGCTCTCTGGTTCCCCCCGGTTTACACTATGGCCCTTCCCGATCGCCCAAATTGTATGCACCCCACATGCCCGTTCCCGCCACGCCCGTTCCCGGCACCCCCACGTCTATCAGCGGCCTCCCACCACTTCGCGCTTCCCCACATCTCCACCCCGCGCGCGCATCTGCTTCCCTCGGTATCAGCTTCGCCCCGCCGAGATCCGCACGCAGCACCGGGAGTGTGTGTGTATTCCGCCTGCCGCACTGTACTACCCTGCCACCTGCCACCTACACCTGCCACGCCTACGTTCCTACGTGTATCATCGCATCCTCGACAGTCAGACGGACGGATGGACGTCTGCTCCCCCTTCCTTCGCCCTTATCGCTGCTTCTGGTGCCCGGGCCCGGCGTACATCACGCTACCGCGCTGCCCCTTTTCGACGTTGTCGTTCCTTCGAGCCTATTCCCCCACACACTCGTTGTCGCGTATCGCAGGGCTGCACGCCCGCATCTGGTTCTTTGATACTACATACGGACATGGTTACGTCACGTCGAGGCCTGCCACACAGTACTGCACACCTGCCCAGTTGCCGCCTGCCACCAAACGCCGAGACCTGAACTCTCCGCTCCGGGGACGGAGGAGCACAGGTTCGGGGGACGATGTGGGGCTCCCACGTCGGTGCCGCCCCGGTTCTATCTCAAGCCTGGGGGCCACCCGCTCGCTCCCTCGACCCTCGGCGTGCGCCGTCGTTCCCAGCCTACGGCCCAGACTGTGGGCAGCGACGACGCGAGCCGGGGGGCGCGTGTGGGCACCGGTGGGGGTGGGCACGGGCAGCTAGTCGGGTGCGGCGGATTGGCACCGATGCGTACTATTCCTGCTTCTCTTTCTCTCCCTGCTTCTGCTCTTCCTTTCCAGTGTCAATCACGCGCCTCTTTGCACCCCTGCGTCTGTTACCTACGCTGCCCCATTCGCCTTCTTGCTTATCTTGCCGCCGGGTTGTGAGCAGCGCGCTGATCGTGTTCTTCTCTGCAGGTGTCGCCGCATGCGCTCCATCGCCATCTGCCGTGTGCACAGGAGCACTGGCTGCAAAGCTCAAGCTTCCGTCCGACGTCGCGGCTGGCACGCCCGGACTGGTCGGAGGCCCCACCAGAGCACCGATGCTGTGTGCGTTGGATCCGCGCCAGGACTTGGACGGCGGCGTTGCGTAAGTGCGTGACACCGCGCACGCCACGAAGGAAGACGGGATGAGACAGGACGAGACGAGAGACGAGCACAAGACTCAGAAAACAAGACATAACCACCACTCACCTGACGGACGAAACCACAATGCACCGTGTACAGTACAACGTAGCCACCCCACCCACCCCCCCGCCCGCGCAGAGGCGGGGGCCCGACACACACACAACACCAACGACGCTGGAGGACTCCGGAGGCCCTCCCCCAATTCAATGTCACTCTTCTTATAACCGTTCCAGCCCTGTGTGCATCCAAAATTTGCGTGATCGATCTTTCCAGGCATGCCGGTGACAGGTCGGTGGATGCGGATGCGCGTCCCTTGCGCTGGCTCTGCGTCGCGCAGCAGTCTCGGAAACGCCGAACGGCCTGTGCCCTGCGCGCGGTGGCCTTCCGACCCCCTTTGCGCCCTCCCCTCCCCCTGATCGGGCAGCGCGCAGAAGGGACCAGGGCGTCGGGCGTCGCGATAGAGGCGGCGAGCCCTGAGCCAGTAGGAGCGGCGCGTGGCGGTCGTCGTGGTACGCCGGGGGCAGCACTGGTGGCGGTGTCCAGGCCTGAGCCCGTGCGCGGGGTTGATAAGGCGCGTCCCGTCTGATTTCTCCAGGGCCCTCGGGCGGGTTGGAGGTGCAGGTGCATATGCCGGCCGGTATCGTGCTGCATTTGCTGCTAGTGCGCGAGATGCCATCTCGATCGTATTAGGAATGCCCGGGCTGCTCGGAAATCCGCAGGCGAGTTGGGGATCCGCGACGTCGTGCATACGCTCGTTCGCTTGCCGAGCTGGGTTCCGAGTTCTCTTGGGCCTTTCTGGTCCGTTGGGTAGTGGGCCCCTGCTACAGAGATGGTGGCGGTGGAAGAGAGGAAGCGTGCTGATTTGGACGACGTAGTGTTCGTTCGCCCGTTGCGCCCAACCGTCCCCAAGGAGAGTGTCCGAGAACACCTTTCGAGGCGAGAATAGCCATATGCTCGCCGTCTCTTAGTTCGTGTCCATGTCGACCCCGCAAATGAGTAGGAGGGCCGTAAGTGAGGGATCACACGACCCCGAGGCTGGGACGCCGTTGGTGGTCCTGGCTGATAAGCCACGGAATCCAAGTGCCTTCTACGGAACGCGCTTATCAGCAGCAAGTGCGTTCTGGTTGCTCCCGCAGCCGGCGTGCCGTCGCGCATTTACGCTATGTGGGCCCTCCTATCCGTGGTGGCGGTAGGCGATAATTTAGTACGAGGGAAAAGCTCTCGGGCGAGCCTTGCTCGGTGAGCACCCGGCGGCGACTCGGGCTGGAGGCTCGGCACGGCGAACTAGTACGCCTTCTAAATCCGGATCAGACCTTCACACGGACACGTTCAGAACATGCACCGGTACTAAGCGCCTTGGCACGGTGAGTAGAACCACCACCCGTCTTTTCAAGTCGTCGCTTAAACTTTTCGTTATAGCCTATGCTCTCTAATTCTAGTGCCGCTGACATCGACTGCAAGCGTACTTGGACGATCACCGTTTTCCAGCCTAGAGCACGATTCTGACAGCACAACGTCTGCTACCTTCATGCGAAGACGATGCGGTCAACCATGCTGACGCGAGTTTAAACGTTTGAGACTAATCCTACTGCTCGGACGCATACCGAACTCAGAAAACCCGTGATAATGCTCACCTGACGTATGGCCAGCTGCGGTGTGAGCGGTATACTACAAGTACCGGAAAAGCACTCCCGTTTGGATCACGGTACGTAACTTCTCCCGAGTATATACGAGCAATCTACTGATATGTATGGCTTTATCTAGGTACCGTACGCCTGCGCAGTGTAAGGTGTACGACGTACGCTAGCGCTATGCCGCTATCTCCACGACACGTTTATGCGCAGAACGAGCTTCATCGTGGGAATGGTCTATCAGTCTATTGACCTCCAACCCGCTCCACTATAGCTCGTCGAGCTTGAGATAAGACGGCGACGTCCCCACGAGAACTGTCGCTTTGCGCTCATGACAATGTCTCTTCTCACTGGGAAAGAACATACGACACCATCTACGGTTCATGTCACCGAAGTTGCCGGAAATGAACGCCATTCCACCGACGGAGACAGTCTAACGAGCGACAATGCGGCGTTGGCAGCTCTCGGGTACAAGCAGGAGTTCAAACGGGCGTTCAATCCTATCGAGGTCTTCGGGCTCGGCTTCAGCATTATCGGGTTGTTCCCATCCATCGCGTAGGTGCACGTTGGTTTCGATCGTGCATGACCTTCTCACCACTAGCGTAGGTCTGTCTTAGTCTTCGCTATTCCCAACGGTGGACCCGTGGCCTTAGTGTGGGGAGTGAGCAAGCTATCCTCATATTGGTTCTGAGGAGATCTTCTGACGTGTTGCGCAGTGGGCACTGTGCTCGTTCTTCCTCATGTTTGTGGGTCTTGCTCTAGCCGAGTTGGGGTCGTCAGCGCCGACTTCTGGTGGCCTGTACTACTGGACGTGGTGCTTTGCCACCCCGAAATGGCGTAAAGTGCTCTCGTGGGTTGTTGGGTGTGAGTTTCGTCGTTCTGTCTGGCCTTCGAACATATGCTCAACCACCACCCCCAGATTCGAATTCAATGGGGCTCATAGCCGGACTCGCTTCTATCGATTGGGGTTGCGCGGTGCAACTCATGGCCGCTGTGTCTATAGGCACGAATGAAAGCTTCATTCCCACTACGGGGCAGACGTTGTGAGTCTGCAGCAATCACGCTGTGCGTTGTTTGGGTGGCACTTACGGGACGTGCACATCACAGTGCCGTATACGTGGCGCTGCTAATCTGTCACGGCGTGGTTGCTTCTCTTGCGACGTCAGTGATCGCTCGGCTCCAGGGAATCTATGTCGTTCTCAATATCCTGTCAGTAAGCCTTACTCTTTGCGGGCATTAAGCCGACCGGAGACTTATTTGTGACCTCGCGTATACCTGAACAGGCTTTGCTTCGCAATCATTGTCGCACTGCCTATAGCTACTCCTCATGAGTTCAAGAACTCGGCTTCCTACGCCTTTGGCGGGTTCGCAAATTGTGAGTAGCGGAACGGAAACAGACGAACATGCCCTAACACACTTATTATCACTAGTCAACGGTTGGCCAAACGGCTTCGCTTTCGTGCTTAGCTTCCTTGCACCCTTGTGGACTATCGGTGCGTGATGCTCTCGGCGTCCTATTTTCCCCGCTTCTGAAATGTGTGCACGATACAGGCGGATTTGATGCATCCGTTCATATCAGCGAGGAGGCCTCCAACGCCCGCACCGCCGTTCCATGGGCGATCATCAGTGCGGTAGGTATCGCCGGCATACTTGGCTGGGGTGAGTGATATTCGCCTGCCACAAACTCTGGACTTGTTCACTTAAGGAGTGCTTCGGAAAGCCATCAACGTTGTTATCGCGTTCTGCATGGGCACGGATTTGGAGAGCATTATGGAGAACCCCATAGGACAGCCGATGGCTACCGTACGTCGACGCTCTCGTTTTCGCTCGTCCTTGATGTCTCAGCCCGGCAGCGCAGATTCTATTCAACAGTTTCGGGCGTAGCGGTACGCTGGCGATTTGGTCCATTGTTGTCTTCGTCCAGTAAGTGATTCCTCAGACACCATGGGCTTATGTCTACTTACATAAATGCACAGGTTTCTCATGGGCTCAAGCATCGTGAGCGCGGCCTCGTTTTGGTATTGTTGCACTCGCTAACATTCCGTAAAGCTTACAGCGGCATCCCGCCAGACCTTCGCTTTCGCGCGCGACCGCGGGCTGCCTCTCTCGCATCTCATCAAGAGGGTCAACAAGCGCACGCAGACGCCCGTGAACGCCGTCTGGGCCTCCGCGTTCGTCGCGCTCATCCTCGGCCTGCTCGCATTCGCAGGCCCGACCGCGAACTCTGCGATCTTCAGCTTAGCGATCGCAGGGCAATATACGGCGTTCAGCATTCCCATCGCGAGCCGCTTTCTTGGCGGGAGACATTGGAGTCCTGGACCGTTCAATCTGGGGCGATTCGTACGTACCGTTCAAATTGAGCCCCCGCAAACTACGTAGGCACGCTTTGGCTGATTAACGCGTGGTGGTCGTAGGGGCTCCCCGTTGCGGTCATTGCGGTGACGTGGATGGCCTTCTCCGTCATCATTCTCGCATTCCCTACAGCACCGGGGCCAACAGCGGACGGCATGAACTACATGATCGTCGTGTTCGGCGGATGGATCGCACTGTGTCTCGTGTACTATCATCTGCCGGTATACGGCGGTGCGTGCTGGTTTAACGGCCCACAAATCACCCTCGAAGAGGCGGCTGGCGCGGGCCTGGTGATCGAACCGGAGGGAAAGGTTGAGGTCGAGGAAGCTAGCCAGTCGACGGGTTCCGATGAGAAGATCAAGGCTTGAGCGGGTTGGGTCAACCGGCAGTTTGTGAGTACGTCGCATATCATGTCCTGCGCGGCGCCGTGTTAACGTTCTTCAGTCGTAGCATTGTTTCCCGTGTCACCGTTCTGTCCACAATATAGCATTAGCACGGCCATCGAAGGTGCCAAGCGTTGCGCTACTGCAGAAAATGCCTTCAATCTCCCCCTTCCGCTCGGCATCGCTATCGCCGCAGTTGGGTAGTCACAAGTCCTCCACCCGCCGTACAAGCTTACGATTTCTCGCCGCATCGCGCACGCGCACATAACGGCTGACAAAAATCCCGACCACTCACGGAGCACTCTGGTTGACTTTGGCTTTTGGTTACTAACTGACGGAAGCTATAGGTCTAAAACTGCGCTAGGAGCATGCGGACCTCTACTATGTCCGCATAACCAACCTGATGCGTGGGAGACCGGCGTTAACTTGCTACTGGCAGTCAGAAGCTTATAGGGCGGCCGTTGATCGATTCTCGGGATCCTGGTGTTCGCCCTTGACTCTCAGCCGACGCGATGCCTTCGAATTCCAGTCAATATGACATCGAACCATCTCCGCAAATGGACGCTTCAAAACGAGTAGCAGGAGACAAATCCGAAGATGTGTCCGACCTGGAAGTCCTCGTGAGTGACGAGGCGGCTCTTGCGAAGCTCGGGTACAAGCAGGAGTTCCGACGAGCATTCAAACCCGTGGAAGTCTTTGGTCTCGGGTTCAGCATCATTGGGCTAGTTCCCGGGATATCGTAAGTGTTTCGCTGTGCTCCTCATGAATCTTATCGACACACTCGGAGGTCGGTTGTGGTGTTCTCACTTCCGAATGGAGGACCCGTTGCGATGGTGTGGGGTGTGAGTGCGACGCTGTATTACATGATGGACAACTTTACTGAACATAGGCCGTCAGGTGGGCAGTGTGCTCCGCATTCCTCATGTTCGTCGCCCTCCCCTCGCGGAGCTCGGCTCCGCCATGCCGACTTCCGGAGGGCTGTACTACTGGACCTGGACGTTCGCGACTCCGAGGTGGCGAAATGTCTTGTCATGGATTGTTGGATGTGAGTGTTCTGGTGTTTCTTCTCCAACGTGTTCGGACTGACCGCTGTAGCGAACAGACTCGAACTCCATTGGGCTTATCTCTGGCGTTGCATCCGTCGACTGGGGCTGCGCGGTGCAGCTGATGGCAGCAGTTTCGCTTGGTCGCGGTGAGGGTTTCACTCCTACGATAGGCCAAACATAGTGAGTTTGCCTGGTCTTGAGAACCGTATGAAGGCTGGCGGTCGCTAATCGGTTGTTCAGTGGTGTCTTTGTAGGACTGCTTCTCTGCCATGCAATGCTCGCGTCTCTTGCAACGTCTGCTCTTGCAAGATTGCAGGGTGTTTACATAGCCCTGAATGGTCTGTACGTCATGCCTCCAAACACTTTAGGGTTTTGTATACTTAGCAGTTATTGACACTTTCCGTTCAGGTTATATCTCGCGATCATTATCGCTTTGCCTACTGCGACACCGAGAGAGCTTAGAAATACCGCTTCCAACGTCTTCGGAGGTTTCACAAATTGTCAGTTCACATCAGGCGACATAGGACTATCGGTCCTCATATTTCTTTCACAGTCTATGGGTGGCCGAACGGGTTCGCCTTTGTGCTAAGCTTTCTAGCTCCCCTCTGGACGATTGGTGAATCACCCACCTCTCGCCCTTGCAAGACTCACACGCTTATTCCTGTATGTGCTCATCCTAGGTGGCTTCGATTCTTCTATACACATAAGCGAGGAGGCCTCAAATGCCCGCGTTGTGGTGCCATGGGCAATCGTTAGCACGGTCAGCATTGCCGGCGTTCTAGGATGGGGTACGTCATTAGAGTGTTTCAAGACGCTGTCACGGTAGGCAGAGACTGATTGACATACCAGTGCTCAATGTTGTGATCGCATTCTGCATGGGCACCGACTTAGGTTCGATCTTGGGAAGCCCTATCGGCCAGCCTATGGCAACTGTAAGCACCCTCCGTATCCCGGTGGTGTCGCGTACATCTCTCTAAACCCTTGCAATAGATTCTCTTCAACAGTCTCGGACGCAACGGAAGCCTCGCCATCTGGTCTTTCGTCGTCGTTGCCCAGTGAGCATTCCGCCAATGTGCCACATCGTTCAGTAGCTGAGCCAGTTGACACCAAGGTTTATGGCGGCATCAAGCCTTGTGAGTATCAAAGTCTTGAGTTCAGGGATGATATCGAAAACTGACAACCTGAGACAGCTAACCGCCGCGTCGAGACAAACCTTCGCCTTCGCGCGGGATGGCGCGCTCCCATTCTCCCGGTTCATAAGCCGTGTTAACAAGCGTACGCTCACCCCAGTCAATGCGGTGTGGGCCTCCGCACTCGTCGCTCTTCTGCTCGGACTCCTCGTCTTTGCTGGCCCTACCGCATACACGTCGATTTTCAGCCTCGGCATTGCAGGGCAGTACACCGCGTATTGCATTCCAATCCTCAGCCGGTTTCTCGGAGGGCGAGAGTGGGTACCAGGTCCATTCACGTTAGGCCGATTCGTGCGTACTTTGACCCACAGTCTGTTTGCACTCACGGTGTATCTGCAATGGTGCGTGTGCAGGGTCTTCCAGTGGCCGTCGTTGCGGTGTGCTGGATGATCTTCTCGGTAGTCATGCTGGCATTCCCCACTGCGCCCGGACCGACGGCGAACGAGATGAACTACATGATCGTCGTCTTCGGGGGATGGATCGCACTGTGTCTCGTATACTACTACTTCCCCGTGTACAGAGGCGCACAGTGGTTCAACGGCCCCCAGACGACCCTGGGACACGCAGGTCTGGCACCGTCGGAGACGACGGGGTCTACAAACGCCATGGATGACAAACAGACTGTTCAAGTCGCCATAGAATGTACTCATTCTTTGAACGCGGCGATCGCCCACGCGGTGTAACCGCCGACCTCGAGCAGAGAGTTTGACGAAGGCCTAAGGCAAGGCATTGGATGACGATATATATATATTATGCACGTCGGCCAATGTTGCGACCTCCTGTGCAAGCAGCGTCAGCAGAGCCGTGGCGCGCCGGCGACATCAAAAGGACGCACTTAAGGGCTCGAAGGCATATCTTTTCAGCGGGCGCTCCAGACACATCACCTGTAGTCCTCAAGCGTATCCAGCTCAAGATCCATCAGGTAGGACGAATGTTGGCGGTCGAGAATGCCCGGTCCAAACGCGATACGGCTCTGGCGAAAGTCTTCGATGCTCATGTCCGTCAGCTTCGCAGCGACCTTGCGCAGGTTGAGAAGGACGCGGCTGCATAGAGCGCTGTGGATGATTCGGAAGGGCCTGGGCCGCGCAAGACGCAATATTAGATATGCGTGGAGTAGCGAGCGAGTATACAGGTGTAAGACGTACATTTGTATAAGGCCCGAGGCTGCTTGCTGGTCGTAGGTCAGACGTGGACCCGGCGCATGCAGAAGTCGGAGGACTTACCGGTGCAAGTAGCATGAAGCATAGGTTTAGGACCGAGACCGCTAGTAGGAGTATGTAGTAGAGGGCTCCTGCGAAATTCGATTGAGCGCTCGGATGTCTCGGACGAGGGTATACAGCATACCATCGCGGTACATGGTGTGCACCAGCGGAGACCGATGAGTTTTGTCCACTGTCGTATTCATCATCAATACAAGACACGTCGCTTGAGAGTTAAGCAAATACACACCGTGAGTCTGCCACATCTTATAAAAAGTCAGCAGTACAACGACTTGGTCCGCGATGTGAGCGCTCGGCGGCGTACAGACGGGGCAGACTCGGACTCACCCGTCTCCGATATTATCAGACACATATACAACACCCAAACCGGCCGGTCCTCTACAGTGGGTATGCACCCGCCGATGAGGTGTAGAATTGCAGCGTCCGGGTCTGCCACAAAGTGCCGTGAATGAGCAAGCTCCCCCAAGGTAATATCGTTACTTACAGGTAATCTTCGTGAGGAACGAGTAGCATATGATGATAGAGGGAATCTATCGACGCACCGATTCATATGAAGTGATCATTGACAACCTCGGACAGTGTATCGGAACTCACAACGATGCCGAGGCCAGTTGCGCTCATTGCAAAAACGACGAAATATGAAAAATCGTACAATGCTAGCGTTCGCGCCATGATGATCGCTGGCGCAACTTCAGATATAGTAGCAGTGGGGGTAAGGGTATAAGGAACACCGACCTTCCGAGGCAAAGGATCCAATGACATAGGTGCCTGCGTTGTGCACCACAAGATGGTCAGAGCGGCCGGTCATCCCGAGAGACAAAAAGGACATTACCGGAGAAAATTTCGGTCTGTATTTTGCAAGACTAGTCACGTCAGCTTCCAAGATATCCGTACACATCCAGAGGGGCGTACCTTTGGATTTGTAGTGTACAGGTTCACTGTAAAGCGTTGAGCAGGGCTCGAACTTGCATGGGGGTACTAGCTCACGCACTAGAGATATTTAACGTGGCATCGATCATAGGAGAATATCGATTGATTAAGAACACGGTCTTCATCAGGCTCCAACGCGACGGCCAAATGTACCTGACCTGTGTGCCGGCATAGACAGATGTTAGATAACTTGAGCGGTATTGCAACAAGCGAAATACTTGCCTCATCCTCGAACGTCGATAATTGTTCCAGCCACTGATAGATGGGAAGCTTAGATTCATAGCGTGGAGCAAACGTCGTGCATCTAGAAGCCCACCAGAAGAGTGTATGACATGACTGTATTCACGGTCAATCATGATACATATTAGCCTCGGCCCGCGAAAACTTGAGACAGGTACAACTCACCCCCGGAATACTGTAAATTATCCACGTTATAAGCAACGTGGATCTCGGGTCTCGAACAGTGGAAGAACAGCGTACCTTCTCTAGGTCCAACAATGTGAGGTTGTGCACGACATTCTGCAACACCCACGACATACAACGCAACGGCCCAAGTCTTCTTGGGGGGATGTGCGAATGTGGCAGAACGGGCCTCCTATAGCATGCAGATGGACGTCGACAGAGAGCGCAGAAGGCAAGGTATCGCTGGTGCTACATGGGGCTGACCACCTTTTGTCATGGCTTGCGGACAACACCCGCCCGAAGACGCAGGGTCGTTCATTCCCGCGGGGCTCCGAGTCGGCAATCAGTAGCCTGGACGGATGTCTTAGTTGTCTAAGCTGCACCAGGCTCTGATGGCGGTCGCGGGCTATTGACTGTAGGGCGGTCTAGAGTATCGCGACGGCCTCGGAAGCGAGGTGCGTAGGAGGTCTCAGATCTGCATGCTGCTACTGAACGCTGGACGTCCACCGCCAGTCCGTGCCCTGCTTAATGTCCGTGCAGCTCGCACAGGTGGTCTATGTTTGGGGCCGTCAGAAGGCAGACCCAAGCGAGAGTGGACGGGTCGCCAAAGTCATCGCGGCTGGGCATGTCAGAATTGGACGGCTGTTGCGAGGTCGCGCGCAGCACCCGACGTCGCGGGAGTATCTGCGTTCCTCCAAGGCCAGTTCCGATTCCCGAAAGTGTCAGCTCCTTGTATGGGGGAGATGAGTGGATCAACACATTCCACCATTGTCGACCTGTCATCCGCAGAACCGCAGCGGCCCCGTCGAGTTATGTGCCGGGTGCGCCGACACTAGTACTGACACTACCCCGCCTTTTCTCGCGGGAATTTGAAGTAGAAGGAAGTGGTCCGAGACAAAAGGACCGAGAGACTTGTCGCCAGAACGCAGAAAGAAAATTAGAACGAACTGTTTGTCTCGTACATGGGTGTCGCAGTGCCGGTATCCCAGTATAGAGATTCGCGACAAAGTCGCAAAGCACGTGAAGGTATCTGGCCACGCATGGGGTAATTCGACGCAATCTCAACATACACACCTTAACGATCCCAGTACCGCGCGCATACTTCCCTGTTTCAAGTTGCGACTGACATTCGTCGAGTATACTTCCTACAGTACATCCCCCACAACAATGAAAACAGACAAAAAACAGAGGCAAGTAAGCGGAATAGCTGTCTACGACTAGTGATGTGCACGCGCGGCGTCAGCGCACGCGTCACCCGCCAACACATCCCACCGCCTCGCTCGAGGAAAGCGCGCGCAGCGGGTGGGCGACGCAGAAATAGCGAATAGAAAGACAATGAACGTGCACTACGTATATTATACTTCGAGGCTGGACACGGCAGGATCCAGTACCAACATCACCCGAGCGAAACGCGAGTCAACCAGAGCGGGCGGGCCTATGCGACCGCGGCCTCGCGCTTCTCGACGTCCGAGCCGGCGACGCTGCTCCCGTCGTGGTTCTTGCTCACGTGCGGCGCGGAGTGCATGTGGTGCGGCTCGCGCCCGCCGGTCGTCGCGGGGAGCGCGCCGTGCGAGTGCGTGTCGTCGTGGAAGTCGTGGCCGGACGCGCCGAGGTCGATGCCGACGTAGTCGTACGCGAACTCGCCCATCTCCGCGTCGTCGATGCCGAGGATCTCCGCCTCCTCCGTCGCGCGCAGGCTCAGGCCCGGGATGAAGTGCATGATCCACAGGATGATCGTCTATGCGCGCAAGACGGGGTGTTAGTTATCTATTGAAAAGAGGGGAAAGGGAAGGGGGGACGTACGGTCATGACGAAGGAGTAGCTCATGCCGGCGACGGAGTCAGCGATCTGGTAGCCGAGCTGGATGTAGTGGTGGTCGAGCCAGCCTCCAGCGATGGGCGCGGAGCCGTCGAAGCTCGCGACACTCGACTGCGCAAAGAGGCCGGTAAGGATGTTGCCGATCAAACCGCCAATAGCGTGCGACGCGAAGATCTGCGGATTTTGGCAAGGTCAATCATCTGCAGAAGGAGCAAATCGTAGAAGACGCACATCGAGGCAATCGTCGTAGCCGAAGACGAACTTAAGCTGCGTGGCAAAGTTGCACAAGCTACCAGCCATAACACCAAACAAGACGGCAGCGGCTGTAATTAAATATAAGATCAGTATATGTATGCTATGGAGGAAAAGATAGTACGCACGCGAGCCGACGTAACCAGAGGCAGGGGTGATAGCGACGAGGCCGGCAATCGCACCAGAGCAGAAGCCGACTGCGGACCACTTGCGCTCGAGACGGTAATCCCAGAGCATCCAGGTAAGACCGCCAACGCTCGCCGCGAGGTTGGTAACAATGCACGCCTGCACCGCGCGGAGGTTCGCCGCGAGCGCAGAGCCGCCGTTGAACCCGAACCAGCCGAACCAGAGGAAGACCGTGCCGAGCACGACGTAGGTCGTGTTGTGCGGCTTGTACGCGAGGCGCTCGGTCCCGTACCCGCGGCGCTTGCCGAGGAAGACGGAGATGGCGAGCGCGGCGGTACCAGAGGAGATGTGGACGGGCGTTCCACCCGCAAAGTCGAGGCCGCCGAGGACGAAGGACCAGCCGTTGCTGTTCCAGGTCCAGCACGCGATGGGGTCGTAGACGATTGTTGACCAGATGAAGACGAAGACCATGGTGGGGCCTAGCCGGCCGCGTTCAGCAATAGCGCCGATGGCGAGCATGGGCCTGGTTGTCGAATTAGCTGATGACCGTGGTGCGCAGAGAATATGCAACGTACGTGATGGCCGCGAACATGAGCTGGAAGACACAGTAAATGAGTGAGGGAACCTTGGCGCTACCGATGGAGGGCTTCTCGAGAACGCCCTTGAGACCGAAGTATTCTACGTGGGGCGGCATATCAGACATCACGTTTCCCGCCGTAGAGCCAAGCTTGCTTACTGAGATCTCCAATGTATGCACTGCCCGTTTCACTGAAAGCTAGCGAGAAACTGAAAAATCATACGATCAATTTCGATGCCTCGGACCTGGGCCGTCGAGTTGCTCACCCCCAGAAGAACCACTGTGCAGAGACTTGTAAGAATCGAGCCTGCAAAAGAATAGATAGAGACGTACTTGGAAAGATACGACTGCGAGAGTCATCATGGATGCCCAGATCATGGAGAGCGCATTCTTCCTCCGCAGAAGACCGGAGTAGAAAAAGCCGACACCAGGAATCATGAGCCATACCAAGGCGGTGGAGGCGAGCACCCAAGCCATGTCTCCGGGGTTGTAGACCACGACCTCGCCCGAGTCGGGGTCAAACCAGTTAATGGAGCCCGCTGAACGGCAAATTGACGGTTAGGGACTGCGCAAGCGACGCGTAGGCGGGTTCGGGTACTCACAGGCATCGTAGGTGATGTTGACCATGGCTACTCTTCGCGGGGGGTGTCGCTATTGAGTCGGTCTGTCGGGGCGGGGGGCGGGTGCACGTCGGTGTCGGCGAGGACGAAGACGGCAGGAAGGAGGAGGCTTCTGTCGAAGGACGGAATGGGGCGGCTAGCAAGAAGGGCAGGGCGATAAGGGACGGCATAGTATGATATATGTATTGGGCCGTGGTCGGACGCAGCAGACGCCCCGGCGCAGGCCCAGCACTCTGTTTGCGCCTCTCCTGACAGCGCGGGGAGGCGCACCCTCCTTATCGCCCAATCACAGCACGCCAGTTTATCGCCCTCGCTTGCCCATCGGCCTCCCAGATCTTGCCCATGTCCGCGCCCCACCAGCCAAGCCCGTCCGTCCAACTCTAACTCTTCCTGCTGTTGCGCGGTGGCAACGCACTGCCCGCACCCGTCTGCGCCGACCTCCCCGGTGACCCCAGGTGTCGAGCGGGGGGGTGCAGCGACAGCGGCGGAGCAGGACTTATCTGTGGGTGCGTGGATGAAGTTGTGGCAGCGCCTGTTTAGCGGGGAAGCTGTGCGATAAGGATGCGATCGCAACAGCCCGATCTACCAACTTGCATTGCCTGATAAGGAGCGCGCCCGGTGCCTGATGCTTTTCCCCGTCTTCCTCTCTCCGTTCCGAGTGCGTATATGATAGCGTGAACCGTCGGCCGCCACTCCTCCTCCTCCTCTCTCATCCTCCTGGCGGCGCACGTCGGCAACGATACACACAAATGTCATCCTGCGCCCCCGCCTCCCGCCCGCGATGCTTTTCGTCTGTCGCTGCTTTCGGCCCCCTGCCGTATCGCTCTCGCACAGGCGTGACAGCTCCGTGCCTGGCCTCCGCTCGCATGAATGCCGACTCGTGCCAGCAATCCTCCGTCCGCCGCCAGCATGCGCTGCTCCCCGCCTTCTCTCTCTCTCGACCACGCTGTTTTCACCTGCTTCCGCAACCTTAGACGCCACCGCACCTCGGCGAAGTTCATAACAGCCCCCACGCATGAGAAGAGAGCAAGGCCAAGAGAAAACGATCCCCTTTCGAGGCACGCGCCCCTACTAAGATAGCCCCACCGCAGCGTCTCGGTAATAAACCCCCCAGGCGACGTCAGACGACGTTTCTGACCAACACCCCCGCATTCTCTTGGCACCCAACTTATCTTGCCGGAGCGGCAGGCCCCGGGAGTTTATCGCGGAAGAGAGGGAAGCTGCGAGTCGCGACCACAGTCCGCCCCTGTACCTGTGGCGCCTACTTATCTAGCCCCGCATAATATGGCGGAGAGCAGGCAAGTCTTCCTCGCCCATACCGAGTTACTCCTCGCTTGGTCTGCCCGGCATGCACTTCTTTCGCTGCGACATCTTGGGCGACGTGCCGCGGCCGCTCTCGACCAGTTCGGAGACTACCACTCCTATCGTGCTTCCGAGGCTCCCTGTGCGCCCATCTCAGTAGCACCGCAACATCATGATTTCATGTCACTTCCATACCAATCCAACATCCTCTTCTCATCTTCGTCGAAAATATCACACGCCGCCGGTAACAACACAAATACATGGCGTTTCACAAGTCGCTCCGATGCCAGACCGTGAACAACTTCCCTGTCCCCGTTGTCTCCTCGCCGCACACACGCTGCGCCGTAGCACGATGCACGCACCACTCTGGCATATACGTGATACTTCAACGCGATCCGCACTGCAGTAACCATCCTCAGTTCTTAGGGAATCCAACTGCCCGGGGTGCAGACCATCCGTGTTTCTCGGAGGCGGGGTGGCGGCGGAAGTGATCGGAGCGGAGCCGGATATGGCAGCTACGTGGCCATATCGGGACGATCCCCGACGCAGATTTTTTGCTCGCCCGACACACCACCACACCCACTCGACCCGCTCGACTCCAAGCACGACGCCCGACACATCTACGCCCTGCTCAAGTCCACCGATCTCAAAAATAACATGGCCGTCGTCCCGAAACCCGAGCCCGAAGACACCGTCCTCCCCCCCGCGCCCGCACCCCCACCAGCACCCACACAACTCACACACACCAAATCCACCAAGCCCGCCCCGGCCCCCAAAACGCGCGCCGACGCCCTCAAAGAAATCTCCGGGGTGCGCCGCGTCACCGCCTGGTCCATCCACCGCTGGCCGCTCGAGAAGCGCGTCGTGCGGGAGCGCACGCGCGTGCACCTCCCGCGCACGTACCGCGCGCGCCACGGCGCGGACGTGCGCACCGTCTTCCCGGGGGCGGACCTGAACCAGTTCGTGCACGGGCACTATATGGAGGTGATGGGCGCGGAGCGCGAGGGCGCGGGCGTGCGGAAGGCGGGGGCGAAGGGGAGGGAGAGCGAGAGGGAGAAGAGGGCGAGGGAGGAGTGGCCGAATTATGTGGCGGGGGAGGCGGTGTTGGCGAAGAGGTGAGCAGTGCTTGTTGTGTATCTTGGAGGGCTTGCTTCGTTGAGCGCGTTGAGTCCCGGCATGCGCGCGGGACCTGCGCTGCTCGCACGAAGTATGCCGACTATGCTCCCCTTTTGATGTTTGCTTTCGCCTCGCTTCGTCTCGCTATGCCCTCGCACTCTGCGCATCCGCAATATCGCTCCCCGCCCGGACTTCACTTGCGACCTCGCCCCGCACGAACGTCCCTACCCGTCAGGCACGAGTTCCTCGGGCCAGATCCTCGCGTGGCGGGCTACAAGCTGGACGCGAATGGGGAGTACCACATCAAGTGGTATGACGCATTTCTCAAGGACCACTGGGTGGACGACCAGAAGTGGGACTTCGACGTGCGGCTGGACGCGCGCGGGAACTGGGTCGAGGTGGACGACGATGCGGAATAAGCGAAAGGACATGGTAAAGACAAGGGGAACAGGAATATATGACATAGCTTGTATATACAAACATAGGAGCCTTCGACTCGGCGCATGCTGCCAATGTATCATCATTATACGCATCGTAAGGTAAACCTCGGAAGCACTAGACAACACCGTGTACCGTTACGTGCAAATACTTATCCCGCCTCAGCTCAAACATCTCACACCTATGGACAACGCGGAATGCAGGTACATGTAATGGCTACATGAAGTACACGCAGTCCGTATATGATCACCTTCTCCTACAACCACCCCTTCCACCCAAATAATAAGAGTAACCACCCCCCAAAGACGCTGCACACGACTCCGCGTGTCCCGCGCGCGGCATCGCCACAGCGACACCCCAACGCTATGACGTCCCCTTCCGCTCCCGCTCCCGGTCGAGACTAAGTTTCCACGACGGCGGGGCCGCCCACGAGCGCCGCGTCGTCGTCGCCGTCGTGGTAGCCTGCGCAGACCGCGACGCCTTCAGCGGGCGCGCGTCGTACCCCTGGTTCAGCGGCGAATCCGGCGCATGCGGCGACGCCGGCGGGTATACCGCGCCCGCCGACTGCGGCGGGCGCGAGGGGTATGCGGAGCGCGGGGCGCTCAGGGACTGGGACTGCGAGTACGCGGACTCGGACGTGCGCGGGGTATGTGGGGAGGAGGCGGGGGGCGTCTGCGGCGTGCGCGGGGTCGTGGGCGTGCGGGGGGAGGGCGAGGCGGGCGGGCTTCTTTGGCTTTGGAAGCGCGAGGCGCGCGGCGGGGGCGGGAGCGGGGTATGTGTCGGGTCGGCGGCCTCGGTGACGACGACGACCTCTTCTGTCATCTGCACGACGAGCTGCCCGGGGAGCGAGCGCGTGTGTTCTGGCGGGTCGCCGGGGGTTCGCGGGCGGCGCTTGCCCCCGAACACTTTCGGGAGGGGTCCGCTGCCGCCGGTGAGTGACGTCGTGAGCGACGGCTTCTTCGCGAGGTCGCCGCGCCCCTCCTCATCACCATCGCTATTCCGCATATCAGACATCTGGTGCCCGTGGTGGTCCGAGCGCTCGTCGTCCTCGTCGTACAGCCCGTACTCGTCCTCGTAGCCAGTGCGCTCGAACGTGATGATCGGCGCGCCGAGGTTCCCGATGATGCTCGACTGGAACGTCTTCGCGGCGGACATCTCGTGCGCGGCCGTGAGCTGGTACGACTCCTCGTACCCGGTGCGCCCGTTGCCGTAGCCGCGCCCGCCGTGCGAGGACATGACGGGCCCGCGCCGGAGCACCTCTTTGCGCAGGTTGAGCATGAGCCGGGAGACCATCAGGCTTGTGATCCTGGAGATGCAAGGGAAGTGTCAGTGACGTGGTTTGTGCGGCTATAGTACGACGGATGCATGGAGAGTGGAGGAATACTCACAAGGTGCTAAAAGAGGCGTTGATGACCTTGAGGTCTGGCTGCTAAAAGCGTCAGCACGGTATGCCGCGCATCAGTCCCAACACGCGCGCGGTCTCAGGACCGCTACTCACCGTAGCGAACTACACGAAGAAGTTGTCAGTTTCGGGCGCGCGGCAAGAGGGTGGGGCGTGTGCGGACGTACGATGAAAATTAGGACCGTTACGAGATTCGAGACGAAGATCGCCGCGAAGTACATGATACCTGCGGGGGATCAGCGCGATTAACGTTTGCTCGCTCTAAGAAAGCGGCCGCAGTGCCCCCGCCCACCGGCGCATTCCAACGACGGCCGCTGTGGCAGCAAAGCGGGTACGTACCATCGCGCATGATGATCGTGATGAGCGATTGTGCCTCGCCGATGACTGTGCGCCGATAGAGCTGGATCGTGCGGTACAGAGTCGCGAAGAAGACGACCGAGTCTGCCCGAGGAAAACAAAGAAGGAACCGTGTCAGAATTCCGTGTGAACGCTCGAAGGAGCGCACGCGACGTTACCAAAGACGAGTTCCGCTACCCAGGTGTATATGATACGGTCGCCACTACATGGGAGAGGACGAAGAGGGGCGCAGTCAGCACGGGCCGATGGCAGGGGAGGTGAGAGAGGGCCGGGGGCGCGCCATGCCGCGCCCGCGGGACTGGTACTCACGGTGACGATCTTCCGGTGAGTATGCAGCCGACGAACCCTGACGACGGAATGCAGCGTGAGTGGCAATGAAGAGGATAGGGGCAGGCACAGCAGCCTGTGGGTCCATACCTGGTGGGAGTACCAGCATGGTGCCGTCCGTGAATGCCCACTGTTGTGAATGCAGGGTCAGTGCCGTTGCAATGCAACACGAGGTCGGGAGAACAACGTACGATCTTGACAGCGAGCTCTGTTACGAGGAGCGTCCCGAAGACATAGAGGATGAGATTCCTCTTGGAATAGATAGAGTATAATCGTAGGATAAAGATGACTGCACCCGTCTGTCAGCGTTCAATAGGCACGCGCGCGCAGAGGGGTACGCACGTCCGATAGCTGTAGAGGTGACGATCTTGAGTGCTTCGGGATACAGGACGTAACGTTGACATGTAGCTTTGGACCATGAAGGATCGTGGAAAGCTGTGCAAGCGGCGCAAGGCACCGACGTTAGTGGCGGCGGGGAGGGCGGAAGCGAGGGCGCGCGCCCGTCGCGGTTACGTACAAACGATAATGACGATGTACCCGAGGGGGGAGAGGTAGCGGTTCTAGTGCCGATCGAGCTGTTAGCCTTCGGCACAGCAGTCGCGCGTCGGGTACTGTACTCACCATAAACCAAAGGACAGTGGCACCGGTGAAGCGCTGCTTCCAAATCTTTTCGACCTCGTCGCCAAAGGTGATGGCAATGTCGTAGAAAAGCATGACTACAGCGAAAGCGCGCGCTCCGTCAGCACACAACTCGGACATGTCTCGGTCGCGAGCGCATCGCTCAAGACGCGCTCGCTGCAAGAAGACGCACCACACGAAGCTAGGGAGAACATCTTGGCGGCCAACCTGCGAAAAAAGTGAGGGCCATCAGCGATTAAGTTAGGACGGGGATACCGCGCGCAGCGTCCAGAGGTCGATCCCGGATTGCACGCTTGTCGACGAGGTAGCTTATTCGGCGGGCTGCGGTACTCACAGATGTTCTGCCATGGTCGCGAGCGGCTCGGTGGACATGGCTGCTGCAGACACTGGGTGTCCTCGCCTTGCACAGGCGGGTCGGCTTATAAGGGACGGCCGAGGAGCCTAGAGCAGGATGGCAGGCGGAGAACGAAGAAAGGAGCGAGATGGCGGAGGGAGGCAGAGAACGTAGGTGGGGACGGGCGTGAGTGCGAACCCTGCTTGAAGGGCGGAGGCAGGAAGAGGACCCGAGCGGGCTGGGAGCGTTCCACGCCGGTGTCTAATTGAGGGCGGGCGGGGAAGGCGTTAACGCATTTTGTCGGGAATAATTCAAGGCTGCCACTTAATCTCTGCGTGCAATTCCTGGGCTGCGGGGCGCGACCTCGTTGTGGCAGAGAACGCGCCCACCCACGCCCGCACGTGTATCGCCCTGCCAGCAGCCGCCCGCCCGGAAGGCTTCGCGCGAGCCCGCTGACCTTCCTCCGCTCCCATCAGCCCACCCCAGTTTGTTCCATTCAGTCTCCATCAGCCCGGCTTCGAATCCGTGCTCATCCTCCCACCCTCGCCCCAGCCCACACGCGTCTCGCAAATCCATCACTGACGTCTGTGCATTGCCTGTGACGCGTCCACCGGTGGCGGCAAGACAGGGCAAGACATGTCCTGTGTCTCAACACTGTCTGGCTCGTGAAATGCAGTCGCCACTCACCATAATTCCTGCTAATCGCAGCCGGGGCAAAGAGAGGCACCGGGGCGCGCGCCACCATGGCTCTACGTTCACCACCCCGCCCAAGCGAATTCGGACGCTCGGATGCATATGACGAGCGAGCCGGGCCGCCGGAAACGCAAGGCCCATCGCAGATCCAGGCCTGTGCACACGCCCGCCTTCGCGATAAAATCTTTGTTCGTCTGCGGACCTCTGCGGACATGAGCAGGATTTCGCTGCGCCGCTTCTGCCAGCGGCCTGTCGCGCCCAACACGTCGCCGTCGTTCTCGCGCGACATTCGTGTGTTACGACAGCTCCGCCCCAGCACGCATGTAGACTTCCTGCCTGGGCTCTGCCGGCGTGCCCGGATAGAAGATCGGCGTATTGGAAGCGACAGACAGCACACGGCGTCTTGTATGTACAGTCATACAACCAGACGGCAGCAGACGGGTCGGCGCGAAGTGCAAACGCGGGATGCCGGACGGCGCGCGCAGGTGCGCGAGAGGAAGATCTGGAGCTGCGCCGTCGGTGCGCGTTCCTCGGCGGGAGGATCGGGCCACGGTTCTGCAGCGATAAGTGTTCAGGAACCGTCCTCGCTGTTGGTCCGGCTCGAGGAGATTTATGAGATCGAGCTTGACGATGGTAACAACGGCGGGCGGGTCGTGAGGGGATGATGAACATGATCCAAGGCACGGTGCAGGGCTAGCGGCACCGCACCTCGCCCGGCTCCCGACAAACGCTGCTGTAAGGCGTTTCGGGCCTGTGATAGCGCGCACTTGTTCATGTATCACCCAACGACGACATCAGATCCGACACGGACGAGAGTTGGCATGTGGACTCAGATAAGTCAAATGGGGGTTGTCCGTGGGTTAACTGGTCCGGACAAGGGGCTGTCCGTCGTAAAATTCGAGCGAAATTCGACGAGGCTTTGTGGGTGGCGATCACGTGCAAGACGCGTGACGCGACGCGTCGACGATCGATCGCGAGGACATGCTCGCAGTCAGCCGCCGCTGCGCTCGCTGCCAGTGACATCCTGCCAGCCTCTGACCTCGCCGTCAGCCGCGATGAGCAGAAAATACAAGACGGCGCACCGGGGCCAGAGAATAGGATCCTTCTCCCGCTCCCGATCCACCTCCGCACCCCCTCCGTAACACTTCCGCTCCTTCCTCGGCCCAGCAAACGCCCTCAAGATGGTCGAATATCACCTCGGACTCACCCCAGGTGCGCCTCTTTACCTCCGCAGATCGCGCCCAACGGCATATACTGACGTCATTCGCAGGCATCATCGTCGGCCTCATCCTCGTGCTCCTCGTACTCACCGCCATGCTCGTCTCGACCGTGGTCGTCGTCTGGCGCTCGCGTCCCGCCGCCCTCGCGCGTGCACACCAGAAGCAGATGGAGATCCGCCAGAAGGCTGCCGACCTCGAGAGCGGTCAGCCCGATAAACCGCGCGCCTCCAGCGAACTCCCCGTGAGCATCCTGAAGAAGACCAAGTCCGACGGGGAGGACAGCGACCCGGACACCGATGACAGCATCGACGGCTCCCCGGACTTGCAGACGCCGCAAGTCAACCAAGGGTCGTCCGTGAACGTAATCATCGCCACGGACGGGGCGGGCGGGGTCGAGGTTCGCGTGACTCCCCCAACCCCGTCCCAGTCAATGGCCGCGCTCAAGGGGGACCGGCGCGTGCGCTTCGAAACGCTCGCCGGCGCGCAAGGCGAGAACGAGTCCGTCTGGTGGTTCATCTGAGCTCCGATTCGTGCTGCGCGGAGCTTGTGGGGGTCGCCGGCGCGTGGCGTGCGGCACGCGGGTGTATGCTTGTCTGGCGGGGTTCCATGGTGCTCGGGAATTCATGCGATTTTTTTTCTCCTCCGATGTGTCTCGTAAAGCGTGTGTCTTCCAGAAGTGACAGCGTAAGTGGCTCGCGAAGCACGGCGAGGCCCGAGTACGACACAGCGGAGCCACCAGGCGTTTGTCCGCTCGGCGATCCACGCCCCGCATCAGACTTGTCCGGCCCAATCGTACGCTGTCGTCGGTCATCCACGTACAACGCCGATCCGAGCAGAGAAAACGTACTGTAAGACTGTAAAGCACGCCTCGAGGCTCCGAACGCATCCGCGAGTTTCCTTATTCCCCAATCACGTACGTGCACCCGTGCGGTCCCATCCATACCTCATGGACCTTTCCACCGGGAACGTCGATGCGCGCGCCAGGTCCGAATGTCTCCTTCTTCCCAGCATCTTCGGTTGGGTAGGTGACGGTGAACTCCCCCGAAAGGATGAGGTGCGTGGTGAGGCCGCTGTGCTGGTGTGGCGGGTAGTGGGCGTCCCTGGTAGCCAGATCCCGAAGTCCGTACGGTCCAAGCAATGGGTGCGGCACGAAGCGTTCGAGACGCAAGCGCGAGGGGCGCGAGAGGTTGTCGTGCGGCAGTTGCGGTTCGGCAAGCGGCAGAAGAAGCAAAGTTCAAGTTAAGCTCTCGAGTTCACACCGCGTCGGGAGGGGTAGTAACACGAAAAAGGGGTGGAAATCGAAGGGAGGCGCAGGAAGGCAGGTGTATGCGTACTCACGGGCCATCCGTCCACGTGTAAACAGTAGAGAAGCCCCAGGAGCGCACTTGGGATTCGGCATCTTGACGAGAAAGCGAAGACATGATGAACGTTGAGGTTCTGAATCTGCCGTGAACGTTCTGCTCGGGGAGTGGCAGAGGTAGTTGGACAGTTATCGAGGCAATTGAGCAGATAGCGGATGTGCAGGAAGAGGAGGTACAAAGGAGGTCAAGGGAAGAACCAAATCGTCATTGGTGCCGTGAGGGAGCCCCATCGTGGCGGAAAACTCCCGCGAGCCTAGTAAGCAGCATTCCTGACAGACATTCGCGCAAACTTAGGCAACAGTAAAGCTTCCAGCGGAGTACAAGGGCCCCGAAAGGCCCGATAGACAAAGACACAGTACGAGAAAGTTGGAGAGACGAAGACAAGTCCGAGTCGGTTCAAGTAACAGCGCACATGAGTGTCGGTCGATAGAGCATGTCGCCAGCGCTAACTTTCTAGGCGTTACCTCTGTCACGCAGATAGTCACACCAAAATTCAGCTAGCGCCCATACGAGTGCTCGAACCGGCAAGTGCAGCTGCTTGCGCACGACGTTCTCAGAGCCACCTCCGTTTTCCTAACGCGGCACTCAGCAGCATGGGTCTCTCCGGCAGAAAAACAAAGCAGCGCATTCCAAATGACCCGCGCAACCTGAACTGGGCAAACGGTGCGCCCCTTGCGATCTCTGCCGTGCTTTCAATTCCCTGACCAGTGCCTGTACTCCCGTCTTCAGATGCAAACAAGTTCGGCGCCGCGTACCTCGCGAAGTTCGGCTGGGACTCCTCACAGGGCCTCGGTGTAGACGGAGACGGCCGCAAGCAGGCGATCTCCGTCACGCAGAAGCTGGACATGCTCGGCATCGGCGCGGACCACCGCAACAGCCAGGAGGGCCTTGCGTGGAAACAGAACAAGGATTTTGAGAACTTGCTCAAGCGGCTGAACGCTGCGAACGGCACGGTGCAGGAGGAGGAAGAGGTCGCGATGAAGGTGGACGGCTTCGTGCGCGCCGGGCCTGGGGCGGGTGCCGGCACCATGCAGGACACGGAGGAGGCGGAGGAGGGCTCGTCGTCCGACGGAGACGAGAAAAAGTCGAAGAAGAAGCGGAAGAAAGAAGCTAGAGAGGATGACGGGGGGGAGCGAAAGAGGAAACGCAGAAAGGGCAAGTCCTCCGGAGACCACTCGGACGCTGAAGAGGAAAGCAAGAAGGACAAGAAGAAAAAGAAGAAGCAGGAAAGCTCAGGCGAGAGCACACCCGCCCCCACCTCGCAGAGCAGGGCGGCCGTCGTGCCTGCTGTGCATCCCGCCGCTGCCCCGACGAAGTCGAAAGCGTGAGTCCTTTGCTCAACTTGAACCCATCTCGAAGCATACGCACCGCATCTGCTAGGCACGGCACACACAGCCTGCGATTCTATCTTACTTGCCCCGGAACTTTTATTGCCTTCTTTTGCTAACCGATAACCCTACAGACCGCGCCCCCATCGCGCCAGGCACATGGCGTCCAAGAACCTCGCCTCCAAGTCCGCCTCCGCCATAGCCGAGATCCTCGGTATTGCGCCCGACCCCAGCACTGCGCCCTCCGCCGCCGCATCCGGCTCCGCGACGCCCTACTCCGGCTTCTCTTCCACGCCCTTCCCATCCACACCTTACGAGCCCGGGCCCAGCACCTCCGCCTCTCCCACACCCGCGCCCGGCCCGACAAAGGAGGAGCTCAAGTTGCAGGAGCTCACCGTCTCGAGCAAGAGCGTCATGGACTACTTCAAGGAGAAGCTCGCCGCAAAGAGCAATGCGGCCTCGGGCGCGGCTACCCCTGCCTCCCCCGTGACCCCGCGGGAGGAAGAGCTCGATGATTACGCGGACCGCCCGCGCATCGGGCTGGGCGCGTCGCGCCTGCGCGTGGAGACCACCGTCGAGGAGGCGCAGGAAGTGCGTGGCGGGCTTGGCGGGATCGGGAGCGGGTCGCGCATGCAGTTCGCGGCGATGTTCGCGAAGGCATCTACCACAGCTACGGTCACAACGGAGGTTGTCGCCGTACAATCCGCGGAGGAGGTCGAGACTGCCCAGGTTGACGCGCCGGAAACGCGGAAGGAAAAGAAGTCCAAGAAAGATAAGAAGGACAAGAAAGGGAAAGCGAAGGCGGGGGCAGAGGACGAGGACGCCGCGGACGCCGCACTAGAGGCGGCCGACGGGGACGAGAAGGCGGAGCGTAAGAGGCGGAAGGAGGAAAAGCGGAGGAGGAAGGAGGCTGAGGCACTAGCGGCGCCGGTGCTAGAACCAGCGGACGCGGACGAGAAGCAGGAGCGCAAGCGGAAAAAGGACAAGAGGAAGAGCAAAGGAGACAGCTAGTGATCCATCAACTGGGCACCTCTGAAGTTGAACCGCCGTGTACTTGCTCTTTTCACTCACCCTGGTTTTAGTTTTCGCGGATATATCTCGTGTTTCGCGTTCAGTGAGAGGAGGGATTGTATTCAAGTCCTCCAGTCATAGCTCAGGGTATCTTATTGCCGAGCCATAAGTCATCGGCAAGCGCCATGTCGTGCGCACAGACAGACACACCTCATCTAATGCGGGGGAGATCATAAGATATAGAGGTCGTCATTAGGGGGTCGTTAAATACGAACCGAAGAGAGACATAGACGACGACGAGAGGAGAGAAGCTATTTACATATGCGTATGCGGCGATAGTAGAAATGCTGAAGGAGGGTCGGGCTCTGGCGCGAGGCGCGGCAGGTGAGAGAGGAAGGGGACGAAGGATGAGAGGAAGTATCCAGGCAAGACGCGTCATAGAGAGGACGGCGAAAGCGAAAGGCTGAGAATTCCGGGATATTGCGGGGCGGAGGGAGGGCGGTCGGAGGGGGAGAGGTGCGACGCGCCGGGAGGATGGACGATAGACGTCACCTACATAGGAGGGTACATAGCCGTTTTTGCTTCGGTCGCTGCTGCTGTCTATATTGACAACTCCGGCTTCACTCGCCATGCGACTGCTGCTGCTGCCACCGCCAGGACCGCAACACCCACCGCCGCAGAGAAGTTGTGGTAGGGGTACTGGAGCGCAAGATTAGGGGGAGGGGTATGGGGAGCGACAGCGGAACTTACGCCATCCTTTGGAGGCTTGTGTGCGCGCGGGTCTGTTGTGGCTCCAGACACGACACTAGCTGCTGTCGAGATAGGCTGGTTGACAACGGAAGACTCGGGGGTGATGGGGAAGGGCATCTTGCTCTTTGTCGAGCCGTCGCTGTTCCGCTCCCGATCGCTGGGATGGTGACCCTCCGAGTCGCTTGAGTCGTCGACTGCCCATGGTGATCGCCGCCGGTGTCCAGAGCCAGAGTAGGATGCCTCGCTGTCACCGTCACGTTCAACACGTCCCGGTTCATCAACAGCAGGGCCAGGAGAGAGAGATCTCGAGCGAGTCCGTCCCCTTGACGTGCTGACACGTTTTCGGCGCGATCGTGGCCGCGTTGACTCCGCGGACAGACTCCTCGGGCTTGGAGGCGTGACCAGACCACCGCTCAAGTGAGGCTTCGCGTTCCCGTTCATGAGGCCGTGCTGCTGTTGGGCCTGAAAGGACGCAAGTGAGAGCAGGCCTGACTCGACCTTGTTCGCTGCGCTCGTGATGGTATCCTCCGCGGCACGCATGCGGCTCTCCCATTCGTCCTTTGCCCGACGAAGGCGTTCCCGCTCCTCGTTCCAGTCCTCCTGAACGCTACTCCAGCGGCCCTCGACGTTCTTCTTCCACTCCGTGAACATCGTCGTAAGAGACTCGCGTTCCTGTACCCGCACGGCCTCGAGTGCCGCATCCGGAACAGAGGACTCCACCTGGCGAGCAGCTGCCGCAGCCTCCGTCTCATGCACGAGACGCTCGGTGACATTGCTTTGCAGCCGTACCTCCTGTTGTGTATCCTGCACGAGGGACTCCAGCGAGACGACCTTGGCCTCGAGGGCGGAGATCGTCGACTGTGCGCTAGCGTGTTGGGCCTCCAATGAGCGTGAGAGTTCGAGTGCCATTTCAAGCTGCTTAGCGAGGGCGTTTAGCCGCTCAGTCAGCTCATCAGGAATGGCGGGTGCCGCGGTGGGCTGCGGCGAGCGGGACCGTGCGCGCAGGTCGGCGACAGGCCGTTTACGGTAGCGGTCCTGGTCGTGCTCCTGGTCGTCTTCGTACTCGGAGAGGCCCATACCCGTCGGCTCAGGTGTACGAGGTCGGCCGAGTTCGTCCCGCCGCCTTCGCCGCTCTTCCTCCTCCTCAGCGGCAACCTGTTCCTCATCAACCTCATCGACTGGCTCGAGCTCATGAGGAGTGACAGTTGCAATGCTTCGCGCATCGTCGTCGTCATCATCCGAGGTATCGTCGTCGTGTGAGCGCCGCCTGTCGCTCTGGGAGCCGAACCGGAACAACTCCATCTCCCGCTTTCGCTCCTCCATCGCATCGCGAAGCGAGTTGACCTCCTGCTTGATCGCATCGTGCTCTGCAAGCATGCCCTCGAGCGCACGGACTTTGTCGACATGATCTGTCAACGATCGCTGAGTCTCCAGCAGCTGAGCTTGTAGCTCAGACACGGCGGGCGAAGCCTCCCGCTGCGGTTCGTGTTGTGCCTCGTCTGATGGCCGACCAGGTTGTGGCGGTACGACGGGCGGCAACGTCGAAGGATATGGTGGTAGATTGGGTGGCTAAGAAACGGCATTGTCAGTACATCACCCGAGCGGCATATATCGAGAGAACCTACAAGGTTTCCACCGAGCGTGTCATGAATCTCTGCGAGTCCGCCGCTCAACGAGTGCAGCTCGGCACCTGTCTCCCTACTCTTCTGGAGCTCTCCCTGCAGTCGGCTCAAAATGTGGTCGAATGTGAGACCGCTCTTCCCTGGTGCCCGCACGTTCCCACCCATACCGCCCATGCCGACGAGCCCCTGCGGCTGTAGCGTCGGTCGCCTCTGAGGGCCCGCCTGGCCATTTGAGCTACCCTGGCCGTTGCCGGCGAAGTTGAATGCACTATTTCCAGCGCCGGGCTGATTGGACATCTGCCCCAGGTAGCCCTGCGGGTTCTGTTCGGCGCGTTGTGCGGCCTGCGCCTCAAGCTCGGAGAAAACGCACACGACGCGCGCTGCGACCTTGTGGTGCACGATCGTCTTGTTGTCCTCGCCAACGATGTCGATACCAAATTCCTGAGGGGCGGAGGGCGGCGTAAGACACAAAGACGCGGGCCCCGCAGGGTCAACGGTGATTGATGATACGTACGACGACGTCGTCTGACTTGAGCTCGTATGGGTCGGATTCAAGCCCCTCGGGGCTGAGCCGCTCGCCATTGATGAAAGTGCCGTTGGAGCTTTTCACGTCTTTAATGAAGATCTTCTCGACGTGACCCAGAAAGACAAGTGGTTCGTGTCAGTCCCCGACGCGTTTTCCCGCCTTGGGGCAGCCAGCCCAGGAGCGACGACGCACCTTCCCACTGTCCTCCCACACCTCTGCGTGCTGTCTGCTGAGAACCTTGGAGTCGAAGTAGCCATTGCGCTCTTGGGGGACGGTCTTCGCGTTCGTCTGGCGGCCGATCTTGACGCGCTGGTTTGAGGCAAGAGAGATGTGTTTCGGGATGAAAGTGTCGTTTAGAGGATAGAGGTAAAGTGCGGGGAGGGGCACGGGGGCGTGCGGGGTGGAAAAGGGGGCAGGCATCGTGCACGTCGTCGTCAACGACGAGCTCGAGGAGGACGGTTACAGGATTGGGCTTTGTTTGGTTGATGTTTGGCTACTTCTGACTCGGACCACGTGGCACCTTCCCGATATGGACGAACACTCACGCGGGAGCGCCTTGCGCACTCCACCTGCCTCCGCATCATGTGTGCTGACCACGAGCATGCTGAGGTCGAGAGCTTGCCTGGAACCTTTGCTAGACATACTTTTACGACATGCACATCATACCCCGGGGCACCAAGTGGCAGGTACGATCCGCATCAGAACACTGCGAGCTCTTAAGCGCCCATTAGGCGCTGACTTGCGAAGGCCATGCACAAACCTCCATGATGAAGCCTTGGATGAAGCTTTCGCATTTTCAAAGCAGTCTTTGATATCAGCTCCTTCTACCCAGCCCGTGGGATATATTGGATGGATTTCCGGATGCTGGGGTCTCAGCTACCACAGCAGCGAAGGGGAATATTGGGATCACGAGGCAACATCACTTCTAAGCACAGGTCAAAAACGTTGGCTCTGTATTCCGCTGTAAATGTTTGAGACTGGGGTATTCATAAGCTTTCTCAGCTGTCACTGGACACAGGTGAAACTGGGTACAGATACTGCGTGCCCATATCGGATGTTATTCCGCTCATGGAGTGCTTGCGGCGAAACACTAGTAAGTCCCGCTTCAACGTCTTTCTCAACATCTCGAGTGAATGTCTATTAATCTGTACTAGCTCTTTTCTGAAGCAAGTATAAGTGCTCTAGTGTTGGAGCGCTTGAAGCCGCTCTAGAACCGTCGAATGCAAGCTAAGCCATACTATTCACCTTATTAATATCTGCACCGACCTGGAGCACATGGTATCAGCATATATGTCTACTCAGTGATGAGTTCTATGGAATTGTATAGTACTTACGCACGATTGTTGTAGAGCATTTGCTCGCAGGAAGCCGGAACAACGTGAAGACAGGCCTCCGGCATCCCAAATTGGCACCGCACGATCACGAGCGCCCGCGAAGCATGTCAATCGCGCGACGCGTCGGACCCGACGCGCATCGTGCTACGAAACTCCTCTCGCCGACATGTCTGAATCCGCCGGGCAGAACCTCTTGCGCTCCAGGCATGTCCGTTCATTCGGTCTCTTTCTTTCTCGCTTCTCGACTTCGCCCGGCCCGAGCCACCCATCACGAGCAGCCCTTCCGTACTCGGCCCCACAATGATTACAGATGAAACTGCGCGGAGGCCTTGACAGCAGCAGTCGACCGCACGTATCTCTCGCTACCAGTAGTTGTGGAGCGACGAAGCGCGTAAGTTGAAGGCGCGTCAGACGGAATACTTTACCCCGAGGAATTCGTCCGAGATCGACGCGCCACGCGGAGAGCTGATCGCCTGTTTTGCTTCTTCTATCATTTGTTCTCGTTCTTCTATCCCGATTCGGGCATATTCTGACATCTTTGTAACATAGGTCGAAGCGTAGACTGGTGCCAGGACGCGAGTACGATCGCGAAACCACACGTCCTGGTACATAGAGGCGAGATCCCGGCGCCTTCGCATTGGATCCACTCAAGTTTCTGCCTCCCTCCAATCCTCTCACCTCGCACCCCCTTCGTTCCCCGTCCTGGCTTCAAGTTGCAATCATCCATCTCGTCGACGTTGTCGGATTTTTTCCGCGCTCGGTAGACTGCAGCGAGCTCATATTTCGTGAGTACACCGATCTCTACGTTTGGCTCAAAATTTCGCGCATATAGCGGTCAGCTACCCTCGGCGGAGGCGACCTCAAATCCAACCTCCTCTACCTCTTATGAGCTCATCCATAGGCCCTCTGTTTTCCGACCATGACGGCCCCGGTGAGGTCCCTCTGTCGGTGACATGTAACTTGGGACAGGTTCGGGCCTCGCCGTTCGCCCAATATCAGAAGGGTGCATCTGCAGAATTCATGGACGCGTGAGTAGGGAGACGCTCCACCCTCTGAGTATTGCAGTGGCGTCTAGTATCAAATGGGCTGAACGATGTATCGGTGACTGGTACATCGCTCAGTCATGGTAACAGTAAGTGTAAGTTTTCGCCGCATGGAAGGCCTCGCTGTCTCGGCATTCACCATGCGGTTTTCTGTTAGTTTATAACGCAAGGACCGGCCGCGACGAGATGCGATGCACTTTACGACTCGTCCTTGGAGTAAATACTGGAAGGTAAGCCTGTTATATGAGCATACAAGCGAAGGGAAATCATATATGCCCATATATGCGCCTGTCCTATTCCAGGCGATGCCATCGATGGACGAATTGCTTGTTTACCGCTGTATACCATCTGCAGGCACAACTGGCTAGCGACAACACTTAGTAAGTGCCTCCCATGCAGGTGTGAACGCCGTTTTATCATTCTCATCGTGAGAGCGCACGAACACACTGATGGATGTTACTTCGGTCGAGCACAGGGTAGGTACTATGGTGCACACGCCCGATAGCGTCGTAGCCGTGGTAGTCCGAGTCCGAAATCCTTGCGTGTCCTCGAGCTGACTCTAGTACTCACTCGCGGATCATCCAACATCTGGTACCTTTCACTCGTCTGGTATCTCTTCCAAGTACTGTTCGGTTTTAGGGGGCATCCAGACCTGCAACTCTCGGACTTATGTAACTTGTGTCCCACCGTTTGAAACTACTCCCATGTGGCGTGTGGTTCGGGCCAGTACTATGGTAAGTCGCTGAGTAGTTTGACTCGTGCGAAGGCTCCGTCGTAATGGCCCTAAAGTCCACCGCACCCGAACTACCGCAAAGTCGCCCCTTGGCCTTTACCAAGTCAAGTATATTTTCAGGTTGACTACAGAATCACGGCCTACACCCTCGCGGACACCCGATGAGCGCACCTAGAGCAGAACTATGAAACCACAGTGGTAAAGGTATAGGTTTCGCCGCAGCGACAAGAAGCAGATCCTAGCACATATTCGAACGTCTATCGAGAGGGAACCCAGCCAGCGACTACGGTACACTACGTATTTAGCACAAACCCGCCATGTGTGCGACGATGCTACGTTTCCACTAAGAAGAGACCTCCAAGCATAGGTTAAGTACAGGGTGAGACGGCCAGAGAGCTAAACATGTACACGGTAAGACAGACAATCGTTGTGGCGGTCATAATGAAACGAAGGGAGAGACATACACGTGCTACTGTACCGGACGAGCGTTCTGTCGTAACACCAGGCGTCAAGCACACAGCGCAAAAAATATCGGGCAGCCAAGTCGTACAAGAAGGTGGGTGACGGGAGTGCTGCGCCGTCACGGAAACCGCACCATGGCGTCTGTGCCCCCGCCACCGCACGAAAAATCAGACGTTCCACCGACCGTGGGTGTGCGTCATGTCGGCCGCGGGGTGAGCTGCAGCGCCTCCCTCACCCGCTCTCCCTCCACCGCAGGCAGCGTCTCCAGGACCGGCACCACGTCTACGTCCGCGGGGCGCGAGGCGACCCGGAACCACGTACAGTCGAGCGCGTACATGCCCCCCGTGTCGTCCTGCAGGCCCACGCCGACGTACTGCAGGGACTTGATGTTCCGCGTCAGCGTGCGCGCGAGGCTCAGGTACCGCGCCGCACGCGTCTCGGAATCCGAGGCGGAGTCGTCGGCGCCCGTGTATCCGATGCAGAGGCCCACGATCGCCGTCGTGCGGAGGATGTAGATATTCCGTCCCTGTATTCAGTCCGGTGAGTTTGTCTGACGTCCCCCACGCGCCACAAACACGAGCACGCACCACCCATTCCTGGAACGCGGGCCACCGCACGCCTGACCGCCCGCACGCGTCGGTGTAGACGAGCTCGAGGTAGCGCAGCGACGGCATCGCGCCCTTCATGCGCTCGAGCATCGTCAGCGGCACGGCCTCCGACACTGTGATTGACAGCACCACCGGGTTGGCGTGCTCCATGAGCGGGAGCGTCTTCAGGTCCGATGAATTGTGCGACCCGGGCGTCGCTCCGATCGGGTACTGCAGCTGCAGCCGCCGGGCGGGTGACGGGAACGACGGGATAGGCGCGCTCGTCTCGAGATAGTCTAGCTCAGGCCAGCAGGCAGCGGGCCCGGTCTCCTGCTTCACCGAGAATTCGAGGTAGAACGTGAGCCGCCGGAGGTTGGGAAACGCGTGCGCAAGCTCGGACAGCTTGGCAATCCGGCCCCCGATATCCAGCGTGTGCAGGTTCGGCCAGACGTGGCGGTCGACGATGCTCTCGAGCATGCAGCCGCACTCCCAGAGCTTCAGGTGCTTGACCGAGTCGACGAAATTGCTGAATGGCGTGATGTCGCCCTGCGGCCGTGGGCCATCCTTCCACAGGCCGTTTTCGATGAGCGCGGGCGTGCTGCGCAGCTGCGATATCGCCTTGAGCGTCGAGTTCCCGATGTAGTAGAGCGAGAGCTCCTTCAGGGACGACAGCTGCGCGAGCGCCTCATAGACGGCCGGGTTAAATTGGAAGAGGGGTTCGGCGTCCCGGATGTGGATTACGCGGAGATTGTCGGCCTGGCGAAGGAGGTCTGCGAGAACTTCTGCAGACGAGAAGTCTGCCTCGAGACGTTCCCTATTGCGCACGTAGTGGACGCGCGCGAAGGCGCCCTCGAGGAGGCGGAGGGCCCGGAGGTGTCTGATGCGGCGGTGGGGATCTGCGAGCATGAAGTGGCAGAATTTAGACAGCCTGTCGGGGCCGTCGTCGAAACCGGGGTCGCCGATGGAAACGTCGGCAAGGACGCGGGGCATGGCAAGCTCATACGCATCCTTGCAGGTCATGGCGAGCTGGAGGGCGTCACCGGGGGGACAGAAATCACTGATGGTTTTGAGGACATCGCGGTTGAGACCCAGTAGCTCGAGCGAGCCGAAGGTGAAGACACGGTCGACGTTGCGCGAACGTTCTGCACGCGCGGCGGACGGGGTGAGGGGGACAGGGGCTGGGGGGTGGAAGGGCACGGAGAGGGTAGACTCACTGCTAACGGGCATCTTTAGAGTGGTACGGGGAGTAGCATGGAGGAGGTAGATGACGTTCACGATGCCCGTCGGTGCGGGGGGCGTCGAGGCGTGGGGGAGCTCAGGCTGGGGAGGGAGATGGTGCGCGAGCTGGAGATTGAGGCTGAGGTTGGGCTGGCAGGGGCCCTTATTGGAAAGGCGGGGGTCATGGGTGAATATAGCATTAGCAGGAGGAGCACCATCTGGATCCGGTTGACGTTGGCAGGCCTGATCGGGCCCGACTTCCTCGCAGAAATGGTCGCAGTCCAGTATCTTGGGGTCCTTCCCCGCCCGGTAGATCGACCCCAGCGCAGGAACAGACATCCCGGAGAGGGAGAGCGAGAGCGAGGCGTACGCGACGACGGCGGGAGGAGTCGACAGTCACGAAGAAGGCCCCCCCTCTGCGCTCGCCCGTCGTCCCCACGCCTCGCTTCCAGCCTGCTTCTTGAGCCCGGCTCGATACGCGACCTCTTCATGTCCCACCCCTGGTGTCCGGGCTTTCTCCTTCGTCCTACTCAACGCCTCGTCGTCCCCACCCGCCCCGCGCACGCTCGCTGCACGCCCGCGCCCTCTGCCCGGTCCCCGTAAAACTCCGCCCACCCCTCTCTGCCAGCACCCACGGGGTATTAGAGGGTCTTACTCAACTCGCCAGATGAGTGCCACAGATCCGGCACACTGGGCACGATCGGTCGGGTGCGGCTGTGGTCTGATTGCGTTTTGTACAGGCGCCTGCCCTGTATCATCATATCATTTCCGTGCCCACTGCCAGCCCAACCCTCTCTCGCTGCCTGGCGCCCCCTGTCAGCATCCAAGGAACACACCACGGGCGTTCCGCACCTCCAGCGCACCTCTGACTGCTGCTGCCCTGCGCGGCGTTGCCCAAACGACCCCGTCGAGTGAGTGTGCGCTGGCAACAGCAGGTGAATCGGGGTACACACCTCCCATCAACCGATCGCGCAACCGATCGAACAGCGATTCTCCCAAGTGCCGCCCACAAGTTCGAGTTCGCGACGCCAGCATCGAAATACGCTTTTGGGCAATAGCGCTCCCGGGGCCCTCAACTCATCAGATCATTGGAGGCACCTAGTGGAACCGCAGCCGTCCCATCCTCCATCTCTCCCTTCGGTCCGGCACGCATCATCCCACATCTAAACCTATCTGAACCCCCAGCGTGTTCTGGTCTGCTCTCCAAAACGATTGTGCGCCCTGACCTCCGTTCGTGCACATGCACAAGACGGTTACGCCCACAAATCCACCGGCCATCCCCTACCGCTCCCGCGCCGTTCGGCCCTAAACAAGACCCACTGCGCGTGATAAGACACATGCCAAGTGCTCGCTGAGCGCAAACTCTGCGACAAAAACTCTAGCACGCAGGTCGCCGCTCGCCGCCGTGTTGCGCAGGCGTAACTTGCCTTGTGCGGCTAGTAAGCACGAACAGGACCCCTGGCTACGCCCCTCCTTTTCCTGGATATTCTGACCTACCAAGTCGCTGACAGTTTCTGTCGGTGAGGCGCGACTGCACCCGCTGCTCATCTCGCCGGGTCTCAGCTGGAGCGGTGGGTCGAGCCTGAGAGTTCGTGCCGTTGCCATTGCGAGCGTCGATGCTGCCTTCTGCCTTCTGCGGACCCGAGCGGCTGCACAGGCGGCACGATGCAGCAGAATCGATGCGCCACCAACCGCGTTCTGTTCTCCTACGCCGGCCGCTCGACGAGGCAATAACGAGAGCAGACCGCGCCCATGGGTCCCAGTACCCCAAACGCGCCCCCCTCGAGCATCCAGGGGCCCGTCCAGCGTCCAGCCCGCGAACCAGCTGACCCCGCGCGGGCGAGGCATGATGAAATTGTGCGGGGAATCCCCCGGCTATCTTGACGCTTGCGCAGCCTGCCTGACGTGCCCACATTCAATCTCGACGGCGGGGCGGCTATCGGTCGCGCAGGGAGTAGGGCCCTTGCCTCTTTCGCTTTATTATACGAGTCGACTGACCGCGGGGACCGAGCGGGAGTCGTTCCTCGCCTCAAGGCTGCACGGTTGTGGTGCGCTAACCGCCAGGGCCCTGTCAATGCCGTGTTCGACTCCGGCGGGTGACGGAAGGTAGGGGTCACTTGTCTCCGGTAAATGTCGTGCGCGAACACACGGTGCCACCCGGGTCCTTGTTGGCCTGGGTGAGTGCCGTCTATGGACGTAGCGTTGTCTAATCTCTGGACGTCCATACGTACCTCGCGAGGTGCTTTTCGCGTACCGGACATGCTTCCCGATGGTGTCCCCGGATCGATGCTCGTGTGTGCGAGCATCAGGCAAGTGGCGGTTAAATATGGTTATACTGGATGTCAGCAGCTCAGGAGAGCCATTCTAGGTCGGTGAGTGCTTCGTGCTCGCGCGCTGTGCCACGTACTCACGGGGGCCTCTAATTATGTACAGGCACTTCGTCCAAGTGGTAGTAGGTTGGTCACGGTGGCTGTTTTGAATTGGCCTCGTGAGGAACAATAGTGATGGGCGCAGAGACATACCACACCTGTGTGATGAAGGCCGATCTACCCTCGTGTTCTGCGCTAGGGCATGGAAAGCCCGGATGAGACTTGCGTCAGCCCCGAATTTCGAAGGCGTAGGTACAGTATACTCTCGGTGTCAGTTCAAGAGGTATTTTAATAGGCGCTTCAAAGTTTTGATCAAGCGCCGGTAACTAAAGATTCTAAGCTCAGACGACGATCTGTACACCAGCTATATATTACATGTAGCGATACTTACGTCTTACCCGTCACCGCATACGTAGGCCGAGCTTCCAGCACTTAAGCTTGAGACTTCCCAGCTGCGAGCGTCGACGTCATTTCGAAGCGGTTTGTGGTGCTCGCCTAGCGCGGTGACCATGGCAGACGATAAAACGTCGGTGAGATTTCTGATGTACTACAAATTCACTATCAGTGATGATACTGACTGACTACTGACTATCAGGTAATCGCCGCTATCATAGTATTGCGCACTGCACACGATACGATATGGATTCCTGCATCCCTGTGCTCACTACTACGTTGGACAAGTCTCAATCAGCTGCTACAGTACCAACAAGAACAGGCCTCTGCCCTTGCTATTCCTACTTAGCCCGTCATTGAGGCACAATTTCACCTAGTCGAACATACGAAGCACGATTCGGAGCCCGCCGAAGCTTTGCAACACGAGGCGTATTTCTTGCGACGGCAGGTATTAGCCGGCATCAGCAGGTATCCGTGTAACGCTACTCATTGCGCAGCTACCCTCAATTCTGACAGCACTTATAGCACTCGCCCTCTCGCGAAGCCTATACCGAAGGTCTCTTTTTTGAACGTCAACCCATTCCGGCCACATCGTTCCAACAATGGCCACATCGCCACAATCGCACACCGGAAATGCCCAACCATACGGCGTACTATACACTTCTAAGTCTGGATCTCCCAAGGCGAAGAGCCTCGACGAGTTGCTTACGCCGGACGTGCAATTCGTGCGCGTGCAGTGGGTCGACTTGATCAACACGATTCGCTATCGCATCCTGCCCGCTGGCTACTTCCGCACGCTCCTCTCTGACCCAAGCTCGCGTGGGGGCGTTCAGATCGGCAAGATCGTGTTGGGCCTCGTCGGGCTTCAGCATGCTCCCGGATTCGGCGCCGTCGGCGAGTACCTTTACGTCCCGGACCTCAGCAGCTGGCGTGTATGCACATACGCCCCAGGGCACGCGTCCGTTATGGGCTGGTTCCAGGAGAAGACCCCAGACCCGCAGACGGGCAGGCTTGCCGTCGACCTCTGCCCGCGGACACTCCTTGCACGGCTTGTACAGTAAGAGAAGGCCCTTCTATCAACGCACGGTGGGACTAGAAGCTGATTACGTTTAGGGAGGCACAGGAGAAGGCAGGGGTATCCTTCCTCGTCGGTGTCGAATCGGAGTTCATCCTCATGCGCGCGGACACGTCTGAGCTGGATTTCCTGAACGACGCGGGTTGGTCCTGCTCGGCGAAGACACGCACGGGTAGTGTCGAAACGGTGGTCCTTGAGGAGATCGCCCGCGATCTCATCGCCGCCGGCGTCGAACTGCAGATGTACCACGCCGAGGCGGCGCCAGGGCAGGTGAGCAGCGAACCGCGCGGGAGCTTTACATCTTTCCCCGCCTTCCCGCACTTCCCGCTTCTCGTTCCCCGGCGATCAGTTTGCTGAAGCGTGTTCTGCTCCCGCCCGCCAGTACGAGGTGATCACCGGCCCCCAGGCGCCCCTTGAGGCGGCGGACACGCTCGTCTTCACGCGCGAGACGATCTACAACGTCGCGAACAAGCACGGGCTACGCGCCACCTTTGCCCCGCGCCTTCACACCGACTCGTGTGAGTCTGCGCCTCCCTGCCGTGCCACCTGCCACAACTGAATAACGCCCCTGGCACGCCCGCGTCCCCGCCCACGTCCTACCCCTGCTACAGGCGGTAGTGGCGCGCACACGCACATGTCCGTGCACGGCCCACCCGCGCGGGCCCGCACGGCCGACGACGCGCGTGCGCCCACGCTCACGCCTGTCGAGCGGTCCTTCCTCCAGGGCGTGCTGACGCATCTGCCTGCCATATGCGCATTCACCTTGCCCACGGCTGCGTCGTACGCACGTATGGTCGACGGGATCTGGTCGGGTGGCACGTATGCAGCGTGGGGCACAGACAACCGCGAGACGCCCGTGCGGCTGTGTGGTCCGCGCGGCCACCACCACTTCGAGGTAAAGTGCGTGGACGCGACGGCGGCACCGCACCTCGCGATCGCAGCGCTTGTTGGCGCCGGCCTGAAGGGGATTTTGGACGGGGCGGTGTTGACGATGGGTGATTGCCCGAAGCCGATGTGGGAGATGACCGAGCAGGAAAAGGTGGCGGTGGGCATGACGAACCCCTTGCGGCTGCCGACGAACATTGTGGATGCGCGCAAGGCGCTCGTAGCTGACGAGGTGATAGAAGGTGTTTTGGGAGCAAACTTTGTACGTACGTACATTGGTGTGAACGAGGTGAGTGCGATGTGGCCCCTACCATTCCTTCATTCGACTGAACTCTGCGACAGACGCTGGAAATGTTCATGCAGGGCAAAGATGAGAAGGAGACCGTCAAGAAGCTTGTCGAGTATTATTGAGTCGCCGGTTGCCCGGGCCCAACCAGGACAATTCCCTGACCTAGAAGCTTGTGAACATTTGATTGGGATGACGCAATGAAGCCGAGTCCCACGCGGACAACTGCACAACACGACTCGCCGCTGCGCAATGCGAAGAAAGAAAGTAGGTGCGTAAGATTGACATTCACTGTGAATACCGATTGGCATCCGCAGGACCGCCTGGTGCGCTCCAAGGTTGAGATACTCCGTGAGCGATGCTGTATAACCATCCCCAGGACAAGACTCCACGGTCTAAGGTCTGATTACGGGGTACTTCGGAAAATGACGCAGGAGTAGAAATGGGTCACTCCGACATCGGTATGATCCGCTACTGTTACACAGGACCTCAGCGCACACCATCGCGACTATGTAAGAGCTCTCGAGCGCAGCTTTTCCTTAAACGCATCGTTGGTAAAGCCATATTGTCGGGGATGAATGCCGATCGGCTTTAAGGCACTTGCATTTATGCAACGCTTCGAGAAGCCTCCTAAAGAGCCCCAAGCTAACACATCGCATCGACAACACTCACCAAGTGGACACCAACAACCAAGTAACACCAATGTCGAGTGACAAGTCTGCACTGCCTGTTGTGCTTGTGGTTGGCGCGACAGGGGCTACCGGCGGTAGCATCGTGAAGGGTCTCCTCGCCTCTGGCAACTTTGTGCGTCTCTTGCTTTCTTCCTCGTGTGCGACGATCCAACATATCTAACAGTCATGCTTTTTCATAGCGTGTCGCGGCACTCGTACGCCCTGCCTCGCAGTCCAAGCCTGCGACGCAGGCACTCCGCACGTCCGGCGTCGACATCCGCATTGGGGACCTCACAGACGGCGTCGCGAAGCTGACGGAAGCCCTTGCTGGGGTCGATGTCGTCATCAGCGCAGTTGTCGCGTGGTCCATTTTGGCGCAGAAGGATCTCATCCGCGCCGCGAAGGAGGTCGGTGTCAAGCGCATCGTGCCCTGCGATTTCGGCACCCCGGGAAAGCGCGGCGTGCGCGAACTCACTGACGAGGTCAGTAAACTCATCCTCCGAACGTATGTGTGGAGAGCTAGTCGGGGCGCTCACCGCGACGCAACAGAAACTGGCCATCCGAGACTTCATCAAAGAGCTCGGCGTGCCGCATACCTTCATTGACGTCGGTTGGTGGATGCAGATCACCCTCCCGCTGCCCACGCGCAGCAAGGTGCGCGACGACTGGAAGGCAATGACGTACGCGGTGTACGGCTCCGGCGACCACAAGATGCTGGTGACGGACCTGAGGGATATTGGCGTGTTTGTTGCCCGCATCGTCGCGGACCCGCGCACGCTCGGTCACGCGGTACTGGCATGGGAGGACGAGGTTACGCAGCTCGAAGCGCACGAAATTGGGGAACGCGCGTCGGGCGAGGCGGAGGTGCTTAAAGCCAAGAGGTTCAACGTGAGCTGCGTGTGCTTCTCAGCGGAGGGGCGTTATGCTGACGGTGATGATCAAAGGTACCTGCGGAGGCCATCTTGAAGTACGCGGCAGAGGGCAAAGCCGAGCTCGAGAAGGACCCTTCAAGTTTCGCCGCGCATGCAAAGCAGTCGCAGAGCGAGTACATGTACAGCATGCACATCCTCGGCGAGAACACGCTCGAGAACGCCAAAGCCCTGGGGTATCTCGACGCGCGCGAACTATACCCCGACCTGCCAAAGCACACACTCGAGGAGTTTGCGAAGGAATACTATGGCCTGGAGGAGCCTGGGAAAGAGTATTTGGTGATATCTGATTGAGTGAGATCGTGTGTATACCCTTGGCAGGGTCGTTGCTCCGCCTTTTAACGTTGTTTGCCGTGATCTAGGTCTTCTCGAGCCCTTCGTGCTCTCGGGGAGGTGTTACGGAAGAGTTCGGCTTACGATAAGTATGTCCTTCCCTGTTGTCTCGAAGTCGCAAACATACTGTGGTATGCAGATTGCTCCAGGCCAATCATACGCCTCAGTTTCGATAGTCCACCAGTTACATGAAATGCAGGTCAAGGTCAAGAGACATCGTCGGAATAGAGCTACAGTACTAGATGGCACCGGCACCCTGTACTCGGGCCGATATTGCCACGTGCCATTACGAGACTTTGCGGCGAACTTCACCATTGCATGATCATCGCACCTCCGAGTCTGCTCACCGTACTTATCTTCCGCCATTATCACGGGCGCCTCTTTAAGACTCGAGTACAAATGACGAAGAATCGTTCAACATCTCAACCCCGATACCGGATTTGCGATAGTGGTCAGCAAATACTAGCGCTAACTAGCGCCATGCACGTCGGCCCTAGGCTACTCATTCCGAGGACTACCGCGGAGTGGGGCCACGTTCATCCATCCATACCTTTAGGAGTCTGGCAGGTCAACCCAGGTGAGTAGTCAGTGTTGAACGACCGTCAACTGTACTAATTCTGCCGCTCGCTGACTTGTCCTTTACAATTCTGGTTACTTCCGTCGCTCAGGCTGCGGACTCCCCATTAGGACGGGCGCGCCGGTGGTTATACTCGCGACAATCTTCTAATTCAGGTCTACTCAATGGCAGCGCGATATCGCTAGCGAGCCGTCACTCGCTTGCGTCTAGCGATGCGAGCTCTGGCACAGTTGAGCAGCGCGCTGGCTGGCAATATTTGGATGTTCAGTAGCAGCATGTCTCACACCCTCCCCGATATCCCGATACTGCGATGCGGCGCCGATGCCGCGACGCTCAGCTCAGGTGCGCCGCGGAGCAGCAGGGAGCGGCGTACCTTTCAATGGGCATTATTCATTGCTGGCGACCGCCATCAGCGCCTGGCGCGCTTGAGGAATCGGTGCCGTCACCTCTTCAGGGAAGCGCTTCTGGACCATGATTCCCGAGTACAGCGGGTATGACGGCTAATTTGAGAGGACCGCGCCGCCTGCCATGGCCATGCCCGAGTGGGGTATCGAGCGGCATGCCGTGACACAAAAGTAAGTGCCTACACGTCCCCGGCGACGCTCCCCCTGCTCCCCATCGTTCCTCTGCATACGTAGGTGAATGTCTTAGGAGGGTCGTTTCGTACTTCGCCCACCTCAAGAAAGCCCTGGGTTGCTGCGCTGCATGTCGTGGGTGTTGGAGGATGTCGTTCCCAACCTCACGTTGTTGACTCTGGTGAAGGTACGTCGCTCTTTGAAAATTTTGAAAATGAGATCCACGTTGCTGACAGTGATCGGCAGTATTCCGGAGGTGAGTCGCAGTGTGTGCGTCTGGTCGTAGTGGGACGAAGCTGAGCTATTGACCACAGTCCTGTCATACACTCTTCTGGTAAGTTTCATTGATGCGACATGGCCTCCACACGACTCAAATTATTGCCCCAGTGGTTGGAGATGACCTCGACTCTCCCAGACGAGGCAAGTAGCGCGCTAGTTGCAACGCTACCAGTATATTCAGCCATACCCCCTAGGTCAAATACATTTGGCCATCGCGCTGGAGCTTCATGAAGGCTGTGTTCTTCATCAACCGGTATACTCCCCTGGTCGACCTAACGCTGAATATTTCCCGTACGTGACCATCCCCCGTTCAATATGACTGGTTCATGCTGAGCTCCTCGAAGTGGTACTTTACACTACGAATCCCCAGGTACGCTGCACAAGCAGTAATTCATACAATTTCTTGTCGCTGATATGGTCGCCAGTCATGCAAGATTCAGTACGACATTCTAGCCGGTAACGGGTTATACGCTCTTCGAGGTAGACGGCCGCTCTGACTGACGGTTGACGCAGGCTCCTACGTCTTCGGCTCCCTTGCCTCGGAAGGTCAGCGTTCCTTCTATCTTTTTTCTTACGGCGCGTGTACTGACAATGGTGTCAGCAATCATCATGGCGCGGACAATGGCGTTGTACAACTTTTCAATCTTCGTCATCCTCCTGATGGGCGCAGCTGGCCTGGGCATTCTTGTAAGTCCACGTACGCCGTCAGAAGCCGAAAGTCACTTCATCTAACCACGCGCGTCGATAGATTCCCTCTATCGTCATATGTCACTCGTTTCTCTCGCAGATAGACTGTAAGTTGCGGCAGTTCTAGAGCAGGCGGCGAGTGCTCACCGGCTGGGCATTCTGATAGACCCGGACGCTGCGATCTTACGCTTCATCGGCGGGTGTGTGCCCACCGTGGAGGCGCGCCCGGTCTGGGTGCTGTACACTTGCCTCATGGCATCGGAGACCAGTAAGTTGGTCCGCAGCATTTATTTGCTGATATTCCAGCGCGCTGACACCGCACAATGTAGTCGTGGTGTTGCTGACATTCTACAAGATGTATCAGACGCCTTGTAAGTGTCTGCTCACCTCCTCGACAGTGTGTCTTGTGCTGACGATTAGGACGACAGCGGAGCGGAAGCATCGGTCGCCGCTGGTGCACACCATGTACCGGGACGGTACGGCACATGTCTGCGTCCGCCTTACTGTTCGAGGACTCATCCTGACTTTGCAGGATCCCTCTACTACGTCGTATTGCTAATGTTCTCAATCGCAAACCTGTGCTTCATGCTACTCGCTCCCGTACGTCCTCACCCTCACGGCGGGAATCCTCGTCTGACGCACACATAGAAAGCTGCCTCGTCTGTTATCCAGATGTATGCCATGCCCAGATTTATCCTTGTGCGAACGGAGATCTGACGTTGCATCTCGTATCTGACAGGCCCTTCCGGGTGGTCCACAGCACGATGTGCAGCCGCGTGCTCCTCAACCTGCGCAAGGTCGCCGCGAAGCTGACGGACATGAGCTACGACGAGTTCCGCCAGAGCCGCCTCGCGTTCGGGCCGGGCGTGCGCGACGCGCAGCGCACGTACCACATGGACCTCGAGCTGGACACGATCGCGGACGACGACGACTGGCGCTGAAGTCCGTGTTGTGTCCGGTCCCCTGCTGCAGCCGTTGAGGGGGTACGCTGTCGGGTCTTAGAGTGAGTATTTATAACATCATCTGCGTGCCACCGCTTCGCTGACGCTGCATGCACAGGCCGCTATAACATTACTCGATGTGCATAATATCTTTATCGCCGCGTAATCGCTTTCTCTGACCCCTGCGCTTCAAGGCGACAAGCATGTCTCGTGTTCCTGCTTCCGCCGGGACTGAAGCACCCCGTGGCATTCCCGGGACGCGCTCAGGTCTCATCGGCGACGCGTCGACGCCGAGGAGGCTTTCCCCGAGGAGTCGTACGTCATGTCGCTCTCGACCACAGACCTGCAGGGGCACGACCGCGCGCCCAGGAAACGGGTGACGAACGAAGAGCCGTCAGCGCACAAGTGATATATGATAGCGACGAGGGGAAGTGATGGGACGGATGTCCGGTTTACCACTTGAACGATTTTATAGATGCGCACGACTTGTATGACGACCACAATGATCCTGATGATCAACGCGCGAGCAACAGACGGTGTACCTCCTCTGTACTCAGACAATGCACTGCACGACCTCTTCGCGTTCACCGTGGTGTATATAATTTGCTTGAATGCCCATACCAATACTCGGAGACCACGTAGGAGTCTCGTCTTGCGGCCTATTGCGGTGTCGACCATGCCGATGGTTTTACAGGGTACCTGAGCTGCACCTGGAATCGCCCATTGTTGACGAGGAGTCGAGGACGCATCGCCAGCCTTCGTGTAACTTTGCTAATAAGTCCATGATCGAACCTCTCACAACGGCAACTTGGAAGACAGCGCTGCTGCTGTATAATTGATGTAAAATCACCTCGGACAATATGCCTTCGTATAAATGCACGCAAGTTCACACCTTTCCGAGTATGTGAGTGAGCCCAAAGGTAGGATATGTTCTAGTAAGACGACGCTGATTGCACGAGCTCGAGTTATGTGCACCACGGGAATGTGCCACTTTCGCGATGAACCCGCACCTGAATGATTCACCCTCGTCTGCTCAATTACTGCAGGCAATATCCTTCGCAATTTGAGGGTCCTTATGAGGTGCGGATCCTGCGGGTGAATAGAGTTTGGCAGAACTTCCTGGGCGCGGGCGCGGGCGTCATTGCGTCATACTAGGTTGATCTACGGAAAGCGCCCATAGTAAACCCTCTTCTTCATCTACCACTACGCTTTTACGGTTTTCACCATCATAGACGCTACGAGAAGTGGTTAAACGTTACTGTTTTATTATACGAGAGCGTTTAGAATAGGTAGGTCGGGCATATATGCATCACACGATAGTCTCAGCAGTCTACTCACCTCACCACAGCTCCGCCACTCGCTAAATCTCCCAACTCCATCGGGCCGACCTACACACCCCCGCTTGCACTCATGTTTGGTCAAGACCACTTCGCGCCCCACTCTTCGCGGAAGTTCGAGGGGTACTACACCCGCACGGAGACAGAAGACGGCGCGACGATCGCAGTCATCTTCTGCTGGATCAAGCGCGCCAAGCACCGCCCCAACCTCGTCCTCGTCCTCTACTCACCCCCGCCCCAAAGACCCGATGGAAAACCGCCCTCCATACCCGCATTCAAGTACCAGTTCTTCCCAGACACCCTCGACGTGCTCGTCGGGGCGCACACCCCCGGCCAGCCGCAGACCTTCACCATCACCGCCCCCGGCATCGGCGCCATGAAAGTAAGCCCAACGACGATCGAATACGACATCACCGTGCCCGCCCACGCCCTCCGCCTGCACCTCCTTCTCACCGCGCACACCGCCTGGGCGCGCGCGGCCCCGCTCGCCGGGCCCATGGGCGCGCTCCTCCTCCCCCTCTCGCGCCTCCTCCCGCTCTGCTGGCACGTGCGCTCCACGCGCAGCGCCGCCGCGTACACGCTCGCACATGGGGACTCCCCCTCCCAGACCCAGACGATCAGCGGGACCGGGCGCGCGCACCCGGAGAAGAACTGGGGCACGGCGTTCCCTGCGGGCTGGGTGTGGGCGCAGGCGTTTGGGGCGGACGCGGATGGGGCGCGCGCGCTGTGCCTCGCTGGGGGGGCCGCGCTGCCCGGGGTGCCGCTGCAGGCGTACCTCGTCGGGTACCGCTCGCCCAGGTGCGCGGACTGGGACTTCCGGCCGCCGTTTGCGCTCGGGCTTGGGTGGCTGTCGCCTTTTATGTGGGCGAGGCATGATAGTCGGGCTGGGGAGGTCGAGCTGGACGTCGCGTCGTGGACGAGGCGGCTGAGGGTGCGCATCGCGGCGCCGACGGAGAGCTTTGTGGGCGTGACGGCGCCGCTGAAGGACGGGCACGCGCTGGACTATGGGTATGAGAGCTTTCGGGCGACGGTGCGCGTAGAGGCGTGGACGCGCGCGTGGCCGTGGGCGAGCTGGGAGTTGGTTGAGGAGGCGGTATTGGGGCAAAATGCGGATGGGGTCGCGTGCGGCGCGCTCGAGTTTGGAGGGGCGTTCTCGCACCTGGTCGACGCGTAGAGCGGGCCTCATATGGCGACGGAGAGCTGTGTCGATAGCGCAGCAGTGCGGTGAGAACGCACCCTAGGACCGAGGAAGAGAAGCAGAGGGCGGCGCGCCGGGTTGAAGCCGACGTAAGGGGTCGTTACTTGTAGCTTGGGACGCTTCAAGGAGGGTATTAGAGCTGTAAGAGCAGCGCAAGTGAATAGAGAAGGCCCGCACGTGATAGGAGGGCCTACGGAGAACGAGAATTAGGCTGGGTCCTGTGAACGGGAGGAGCCTGGTGACCGTGTCATCTGGCCCGCCGCTCTCGACCGTATTCAGAACACAGGGAACTCCCCGCCGTCACCTTCGCGCCAGGTTCCGGGGGCCCCTATATAACGCATTCCAGGGCCCCCTCTCCCTCTCTCTCCCACCCACCACGATACACGGCCTGCTTTGCCTCTCGTCGTAGACGTCCCGCGTTAGACGTGCATCGCATACACCCGCATATAGCCCACATACGACTGCGCAATGGCCGAGGCTGCCCCCGCCCCCATCGAGATCAACGACGCTTACTTCTGCCAACACCTCAAGGAGGTCGTGAGTACCCAGCCCGGTGTAAGCGTCTTGCGGGGCGGCAGCTGAGAGCCCTGCAGTGCGCAACGTGCTCGTACGACGGCCGGGAGGAGAACGACACGTTCTTCGGGGTACGTCCGAGCTGCTGCGCTCGTCTTCGTCCCGTGGACTGACCACGGCGATCCCGTGCAGTTCGACCCCATCGAGCGCGAGGGCATCGAGGCCCCGACCTCGAGCCAGAACAAGGACGGCCAGTACCAGTGCAAGAAGCATGGTTCTCCCTGTACGTGCTCGTCCTGTCGTGTGAGCAAGACCTGGTACTCACCTGATCGGCGGCTTATATGCAGCTTGCAACCAGTGCTACGGCTGGAAGAAGCAGATCAGCCGTGCGCGCGTGGCCGCGAAGAAGGCAGGCAAGAAGTCGTCGTCATAAGCTGGCGTCAGTGCTGCACCTGCGTGGGGAGTGCGAGTTGAGGCCTGAGGAAGAACGAGAACCAAGTTTTGTCAGGAGGAACGCGGACTGTTGTATGATACTGTAGTTGTTGTGTGTTTCATGCGCGTTGTACAATGAAGATACCGAGCGACCAGAACAGCACCTACGGCACGAGTCAGAGCAGACGAGCACAAGACAGAGTGGGTGTTTTTCGATTATAGAAGAGAGTAGGGTTCCTCGAGCGATAGAGGGCCTTAAGATCCGTACCTATATGATCATTACATTAGAGCACAAGATAGCACCCATGGCGTGCTTACCAGGAGGGCCCGAGCGTCCCGAGAGAGCGGAGACATTCGAAGCCGGGGTGCGCAGCGTGTGTACATACACGCCGGAAAGCAGATATCCACAAGCTCCGAGGCCTCGAAAGCGGGACCACCAACGCGATCGCGGTTATTGCGTGCCTTCCTGGCATCGTGCACTGTCGCCAAGCAGGTGCGCAGGAGCAGAACCTGACCGTACGCCAGATGACCACGCGCTGCCTTCGTGAGCACACGCACAGACGCGGTAGCGAGCCAATGCCGGGACGGCGAATGTAATGACCAGCCAGGATCCGGGTGGGCGGGGGTCGACGCGCGGTGCCCAGCATGGCGGGATGGACAGGTGCGAGACGTCCGCGTCGAGGCCGGGAGCGAGCCGCACGCGCGGGCGGCTTGGTCAGCCTCTGTTTCCTCGTCAGTTTGTCGTCGATCTCGTCATGCTGCCGCCACCGTTTCCTGCGCCCCCGGCCCCTCATCTATATAATCCGCGCGACGTCTCCCAGCCTGTACCACACACCTTGCCTCCGACCGCCTCCCACACCCACCTCCGAGTTCGATACGCATAGATCTAGACGCGCCGCGATGACGCCCGCACTGAACGGATCAACATCGACCGCGAACGGACACGCCAATGGCGCGAACGGCGTGCACCCGGCCAAGAAGGGCTCCTTAGACGGCTTCGGGACGCGCGCGATCCACGCAGGCTCGGAGGCGAACGAGGAGACGGGCGCGGTCATCCCGCCCATCTCGCTCAGCACCACATACAAGCAGAACGGCGTCGGGATTCACAAGGTACGCCCGCAAAATAGCAGCACAAATATAGCAGACGCTGAGTGACGTGCGCCGCAGGGCTTCGAGTACTCGCGATCCGGAAACCCGAACCGCAATGCATTCGAGACGACGCTCGCCGCCCTGGAATCCGGCGGCGCGCACGCGCTCGCGTTCGCATCCGGGTCCGCGACCACCGCGACGGTCCTGCAGTCGCTCGGGCCGAACGCGCACATCGTCAGCGTGAACGACGTGTACGGCGGCACCTTCCGCTACATGCGCCGCGTCGCGACCGAGAACCAGGGCCTGGAGACTACGTTCGTCGACCTCGAGGGCGCGGACGACGAGACCATCCGCGCCGCGTTCCGGCCAAACACCAAAGTGTGTCCGCCCCCTTCTCGCGCCCTCGCGCGCTTGACTAACCCGCCCCCCAACAGCTCATCTGGATTGAGTCCCCCACGAACCCGACGCTGCGCCTGATCGACATCCCGCGCATCGCCGCGCTCGCACGCGCCGCGCCCTCCGCCCCGCTCGTGCTCGTCGACAACACCTTCCTCTCGCCCTTCTACGCGTCCCCGCTCCTGCAGGGCGCGGACATCGTGCTCCACTCGCTCACCAAGTACGTCAACGGGCACTCGGACGTCGTCATGGGCGCGCTGATCCTCCCCGCGCACCGCGCCGCGCTCGCGGACAAGCTGCGCTTCCTCCAGAACGCGATCGGGGCGGTGCCCAGCGCGTACGACTGCTGGCTCGCGCAGCGCGGCGCGAAGACGCTGCACCTGCGCATGAAGGCGCACGGGGCGAACGCGCTCGCGGTCGCGCGCGCGCTGCTGCGCTCGCCGCACGTCGAGGAGGTCATCTACCCCGGGCTCGCGGGGCACCCGCGCAACGACCTCGCGTACCGCTCGCTCGCGCCGCATGCGCGCGCGTTTGTGGACCGGTATGTGCGGGAGTATGGGGACGCCGCTGGGGGGTTCCCGTATGGGGGCATGATCTCGTTCCGTATCAAGGGCGGGGCGCGGGAGGCGGAGAAGTTCTTGACGGCGACGAGGCTGTTTACGCTCGCTGAGTCGCTCGGGGGCGTGGAGAGCTTGGCGGAGCTGCCGGCGCAGATGACGCATGGGAGCATACCGGCGGAGGAGCGCGCTCTGCTGGGGATTGGCGACAACTTGGTGCGCCTGTCCGTGGGCGTTGAAGAGGAGGAGGACCTGGTGGCAGATGTTGAGCAGGCGTTGGAGGCGGCGGCGGCGCTGTCTGTGACTTCCGCGTGAACTGTAACTTCAGGACCATTGTTGTGGGGCTACTAGATGCGCTTGGCAAAGGTGTATTGTATGTGATAACACTGTAGTGTATAATTTATAGAGCACGAGCGGTCTTGGAAACTACACCTATAATGTGGTCGGACATCATCCAACCATGTTCGTCTGTTGCGACTTCCATGCACTTCTGCACCCATGCCTAGTGGGTATATACGGTCAGAAACGTGCGTTCCCGGAAGGAGGCGGAAACTCCCACCTCGAACTCTTCGCCTTGCAGCTCAGTCACCAGCTTATCGAGGCCTCCAGCGAGGACGCCCTCCGCGCCGACCATCTGCACGTTCTCCTCTCCAGTGATGTGCTTTAGCATAAGTGGCATGTTCGCAGGGATCTCGTGATGCATAGCGTGGCACGGCTCCCCGTTCTCGTCGTACCGGACATAATCGCTGTGGGTGAAGTCAACACGTAAAAATCGTCAACACATAAACATCCCATCCCCTTCAGCAAAAGGGAGCCCAGTGACACAAACGCACCCGTCCTCCGCGTGCTTTGCGTAAAACTCCCGCTTCGCCGCAAGCCGCCCCGGGTCACGCATCGCCACGTCCCGATAATGCGCCAACCTGCTTACCCACGCGCAGAACAGCGTCCCCCCCTTCCCTGTTCGAGTCCTCCTGCGCGCGTGCGGGGCACACCATGGCCCACGCGTCGCGCACAGCGCGCTCGCGCAGCTCCGCGGACATGATGTGGTACAGCGGCCCGAGGAGGAGCACGACGTCGAAGGTCCCGCACTCCGCCTCGGGGAGTACGGCGGAGAGCGCGGTCGCGTCGCCTTCGAGGATGCGCGCGGGGCGTGCGGTGGGCTGGAGGGTCGCGGCATGTGCGTGGGCGCGCGCGAGAAGCCCTGGGGAGAGGTCGATGAGGGTCACAGAGTGGCCGCGTGCCGCGAGCGCGAATGCGTACGGTCCTGTATGCACGGGGTGGTTGCCAGTGGCATGTAGGGTTATGACGGAGATATGGAGCTGTGAACGAGTACCTGTTCCGCCACCAATGTCGAGGATCTTCAGCCCTGTGCGGCCGGGTGGGAGGCGGCGGAGGATCGTCCGGAGGGTCACCTCGAACTCAATCCGGTGTTTGCGCAGACGGTCATCCTCAAGCGCGGGGTTTGCGTCGTAGAACTGCGAGGTAAGCGTGTTCAGCTCCTGTGGGGTGGCCATCGGGATATCTCTGCCTCGTTCGTCCAGAGGGGGAGTCAGCCCCCACTGGGCTCGAGCTTTTATCGCACAACCGCGCGCCCGCCTGCGGGAAGACTTGTTCTCGCACTTATGTATGCCGTCCATGCCGTTTGGGCGGCCGCAGTGCCGGGGGTGGACTGAATGGGATTTGAGTCAGAGAGCTTCGGCGGGGCGCAGCTTGTCAAGAGCGACGTTTAGCGAAAATCCCGCTCATAGCAAGCGGCATGTGCATTCGCAGTGCTCTGTCCTTGGCATACTTGGTGTCATGCCGTGGGTGGCTACCAGCAGGATTTCTCTATCAGGCTGTGGTCACTCATTGCTGGAACGGCGAGGATATAGTGGTGGTACTCACATCTCAGGATGTTATGGAGTGACAAGTGGCGCAACTTATGCTGGCGAAGTCTACAAGAACTCTCACATCTCATACTCGCAGAGAGCGGCTACGGTCAGTAGTGCTATGCCAATGCAGACACGAGAGGGCATGTAGGGTGTAAAAAAGGATAGAAAGAAGGTGGCATTTAAGGAAGTCGGTTAGCATGTAAAAGTTGTGGTGGCGGAAGTGGAAAGATCAAAAAATGTCCCAGGGAGGATTCGAGCTTCGGTACCGGCCGAGTCTGGGTGACGCCCTAGCTAAGTACATAGCGGTGGACTCCTCCGCCTCCGAGATTCAATCCCCCTCTTCTTCCGCCGCAGCCGTCCTTCGAATATTGGATGATTTAGGAGGCTGTCTGGCCAGAAAAAAAAGAATGTCCCAGGGAGCAGTCGAAGCTCCGTCTTCACGGTACCGCATTTCCACAACGTGATGATCTAACCACTAATCGACAAGGACTTGAAAGAGCTACCGCTGTGTAGAATATTTCGGGGAGCACCTGGGCAACGCTAGTTGACGGCATCCCGACAAACAGACGGAGGAGTCCAAACGATGACAGAGCTGAGTCTTCAAATTCGTATTTGATTCCTACGATGTACTACGGGTACGTAAGACATCAGTACATGATTTCTTGGGCACATTCGAAATGACCTGCTTATACGTCTGCATCGATCGTCAAATACTGCTTACGCTCGCGGTGGTTCTTGGTCAGTTTCCACATATGCAGGAGATCGTCCACGTACCAAGTAGACCTCAACATGTGTATGACATGATGGAATAACCGATGGCACGACAGATTTGTCAGGAAGGTGCATGCAAATAAATTCGAATGACCACCGCAATTGGTCAGGAGCACTGGCTGAACGAGCGTCGAGCGGCGAGCGGCGGTGAACCGAGGCGTGTTGTGTGTCCACATCTCTCGCTTGGCTCGACGGACCGATATGAACGACTCGTGGCTGAACGAATTCCCGCAAAAGGGAATGCACGGCTTTGTTTGCAGATGGAAATGCGAGCTTCTCGGGGGAACATCTGCGAACATGTGAGAAGTTGGACTCCGCGAAAGGACATGTCTGAGTTGCCGAATATCATAATGACCAACGCGGGCGCGTCAGGAGATACAGTCGCAGCCCGAGCGATGGGGCCGCGGATGACAGAGCTGCGTCTCGGCGTACCGGGGGTTACAGGGGCGAAGAGAGAACGTTGACGCGAGGCCGTGGAGAGAATGCGAGGACGGATTTGGGATGAGGCGCAGGAGTGTACGAGAGAATCATTCCAGATATGGCAGTTGCGTGAAAGGGGCCACGCGCGCTTCAATATCGCCGGGCGAATATGACGACGTCGAGCGACCCCGCGCGACGGACGCGTCCCGAGCCCGTGCACTGGGCTCCGCAAGCTCCTGCGACGGGCGTGCGCGCGGAAGGCCGGATCTGGCGAGCGAGCGGCGTCGGGGCGCGCGAAAAGGGAATGCGCGGCGCGCAGGGTGCCCGGATGGCGACGGACGACGGCGGAATTGCGAGTGGATGGCAGCGGGTTGGGCGTGGCTGGACGAGAGAACGCGAGAGAACGGGGCTCGCCCCAATCGAGGACGGAACGTCTCACGCGTCCTCGGACAAGTGCTCCTCGACTAGACGCTCGATCGATGTATATAACCCTCCCTGCCGCGCCCCTCTCGCTCCTCCAACCCCTGCTGCTCACTTGAATGTGCTTCCCCGGAAAGCGTTTTAAGAAGAACCACTCAGACGACCCCGAATCCGCCAAGGCCCCCGCCTCCGCTGCTCCCGCACCCACCACCACCCCCGCACCCCCCGCACCCGCGCCTGCGCCCGCTACCCAAACCGCACCCGAAAGCACCATGTCCTCTCCTAAGGTTGCGATCATCATCTACTCCCTCTACGGCCATATCGCCAAGTGTGCGTACCCCGAGCGCTCCCCCCGCATCTATCAATACTCACCCCGCGTGTATATTTAGTGGCTGAGGGCGTAAAGGCTGGTATCACGGCTGCCGGCGGTTCTGCCACCATCTACCAGTGCGTCGTCCCGCTCCCTCTCGCACGCGCTCCCATACTCACGTCTACGCCCGCTATCCAGGATCGCGGAGACGCTCCCCGAGGAGGTCCTCGTGAAGATGCACGCGCCGCCCAAGCCCGCGTACCCGATCCTCGAGCCCACGGACCTGCCCCAGTTCGACGCGTTCATCCTCGGCATCCCCACCCGCTACGGCAACTTCCCCGCGCAGTGGAAGGCGTTCTGGGACGCCACCGGGGGCCTCTGGGGCTCCGGCGCGCTCACCGGCAAGTACGTGTCCGCGTTCGTGTCGAGCGCGTCCCCCGGCGGCGGCCAGGAGGCGACGATCATCGCCTCGCTCTCGACGTTCGTCCACCACGGCCTGATCTTCGTGCCCCTCGGGTACGCGAAGGCGTTCGCGCAGCTCACGAACGTGTCTGAGGTCCGCGGTGGTGAGTACCTCCTCCACATTTGCGACGGGCGGAGAGGGGCGAGTGGCGCATTGGATGCGTGTCTCGGACCCACTCCGCTCCGAGGCGTCATGCTATACATGGGACTCACCGATCTTCTACAGGCTCTCCGTGGGGCGCTGGTACCTTCGCCGGCGGCGACGGCTCGCGCCAGCCTTCGGCACTCGAGCTCGAGGTTGCGGAGATCCAGGGCAAGCACTTCTGGGAGACCGTCAGCAAGGTCAAGTTCTGAGTACGCACATTGTTGTAACCATGACCCGCTCTGGACGATCCGCGCCATGAGCGTGTGGTAGAAACGTTTGAACTGTACAATAAAATACCTTTACATTCTCCTGCCCGAGCCCGCGTTAGGTAAAAATGTGTACGCGCTGGCTGCGGTGTGTGCGTCCTGGGCCTCGCCGTACCCGCGATGCACTGCTGGTACCAATTCCAAGGCCGCCAGGGGCATGTGGGGTGAGGAACATCCCCGCGCCTTCGATTTCCATCAGCGGGCGCAAGTCAGTATCGCTCGAAATCTCCAACATCAGGAACAGGCAATAGAGTACGCACGTCAGACATACGGCCGTCGCGTCTTCTCAGGCCTATCTCGTTGGCATCGGTGATAGAACGCGGTCAGCTGAACGCGTTTGATGCCACGCGCGAGGGTGAAGGGCGGTACCTGTATAGGTGAGAATGTACAGGGAGAAGCTCGTGTCGAGACGGCAACGAGATGAGGCTCTACTGTGCGCGATCGTCCACGGTTATTCTGGGCACGGCGGACATCATGGAGGAGACGGTAGGCTATTCCGGATCGGCGGGCGCATCCTGGAAAAGCGGGAGCGGTGGTGCACGCGGGCGCTTTCTGTGTCTGCCGCGACGGCGGTGCGTCGGCGAGGGCGGACAAAATGCGCTCTTTGGGCCTGTGGCGCAAGGGTGCACGTAATTGATCCCAGAGACCTAGGCTTTCCTTGCGTCAGTTCGAAAGACTCGCTCCAGGAAAGGCGCACACTCACCGGACGAAGCCCGCAGCGCCGCGTGGGCTGGTTTAGCCTGGTGGTGGTGTCTTAGTGTGGACGCCGGAACGGCCGGGATCGCGCACACTGCAAAGGTAATTTTATAGCACCACATACAGCATGAACGCCGAAGTCATACATAGGAACCCTTGTGAGTCCGTGAGGAGCAAGGCAACTTGACAGTGGTTCGAACGCTCTTCCCGGCTCTAGCGATGCTAGACATGAGGCGAATGTGTGACGCATGTCATACGGCTAGTTGCACGCGGAAGTTCTCTGCGTAATCAGCGCCGTTCCATAGTAAACCAAAAGAGTATCAGTCGGGCGGTGGTGGTGAAAGGGAACTCCGAGTTGAGCAGGACTGCCAACAACGATTAGCGCTTAGCGCCGTTCACGTGCACGACGCGTCGCGCGTCGGCGTCAATGTTGGACGGTGGCGCACGCCCGCCAGCCACAGCGCCGTTGTGGCGTCGATCGTCTTCACCTCAACCATCTACACCGCTCGATCGCAGTCAGCCGAAGAGAAGAGGGTGATCATGAAGGAGCGAGAAGCAAACGACGGGGGCGACAGCGTGCGCCACACTGCTCTGGAGGAGCCATGTCGGCGGAGGTGTTCTCGGTCCCGGCGCGCGAGCGGTCAGCCACATGTCTTCGACGGAAACATTCGCGGGGCTAGTCGTCGCAATGGTCTACGCCAGAAGCAGTGAACAATAGGCTGCGATAAAGCGCGGGACAGGTCACAATGGCGGCTCACCGGAATCTCGCGGCGGAGTACGAATTGCGGCGCACAGGTATATATCCCTGCGTGGACGCCTTGTTCGAATCGCCTCTTGTCCTCTCCCACATCGCTTCCCCCTCCCTCCCCTCCCTTCCGCTGCCTCCTCCCGCCGTTGCAGGGCCTCTTCACCGCTACTTGGCACGACCATCTCACTCGGCCGTCACGCCACCGCGCGCCTTACCCACGGACGGCTCGCCACATTGGCCAACGCCAACCCCGACCACTCCGCCACCGCACAGGATGCATCGGGGATCTTTCGGAGCATGTAACACGCCTCGTACGCACCTCAGTCCGTCGACCCGGCCGCTCGCCACACCTTTCCACCACGACGCCACATCCAACCCGAAGCCTCCCATCAACGCTGCCCTCGTCCTGCTACTGTCCGCAGTGGCGCGCTCTTCGATGTGCCCGTGATTTCCGGCCGGTAGCGCACGATGCCTGTCGGGAGTCGTCTCGTTGCCGTACGTGTTACCGCTTGGCCCCATCGTGCTGATCTTGTGCCAGGTCATCGTCGCCGCAGCTATCCTACACGAGCAAGAAGAGATATCAACGTCACGGTTAGCAAGAGCCGAATTATAATTGGAAGTCCTTCTTACCGGTGGCGAACATTTCTGAAAACGCTCTCGCTTGCGACGCGCGTGGGGTCAGTGGGCTGTAGCTCCCGCACTGCCACTGGGCTGCTACTCCAGTACCGTCCGTGGGTTATAGCTTCCGTGCCGTCAGCGGGTCTGCGGTACGGCCAGCAAACATAACTCCAGTACCGTCCGTGAGCAAGGGCGCCGGTGCAGTCAGTGGGCTACTTAAGGCTCCCGTACCGTCAAGGCCTGGGATATCTTGGGAGAGACAATGAAGCTGCGAAGGAATGAGCAAAGTCGAAGACCGTAGGAGAAATATCGCCAACCGTAGGAACCGAGGGCGTTCCGGCGCATGTTTGGGTTGCCACGCTCCATATGCGGTCAAGGTCGGACCCGACAAATTGTGCGCTCGTCAACACTGCAACTGCCAACCGAATTTATATGAATGACGCAACAAACTGCGCCTCGACTGTACGTCCTACCGTCACGCGTCATCGCGCTGATCTTCGGGGAGGACCAGTACACAGCTATTTCCGCTAAACATGGAGAAGCGCTGTCGACAAAGGTGACTACGAACCAATCAACCGAGCGACGATGGGCCACGTACCCCTCCACCACTGGAAAACATGACATGGAATGCGCCGATGTCGACGGGCGTGGACTATCGTCAACGGATGATGGCTCCCATGCTGTCGATGCCTCGCCTCGCGATAAAGCCGCCACCCGACAAAAACAAATCGCAGCCCGGAAGAGTCTCGCATATACGGACGGCCTACAGGGTCCTGGCGAATTCGAAGATGCCTGACAAACACGAACCCCGTCGCGATGATGATATGCTCGAATCGATCACGGTGGCTCGCGCGTCCATACGCCTGTAGCCGGAAGCAAATTGTGAAACCACACACAACATGGCGTGGGACGCCGCAAACCTGGGGACCACGCCAAGTGTATACCGCGGCAGGCATAGCCACGGAATGGTTGGCGATCGACCGGAAGTGAATCATGACCAGGCTCCGTGTGAGGAACAAGGCAAACGAATTTGGGATCCATTCACGGACGCCCTTCGACGTCATCATATAGTCGTTGACAAGAGGGCGCTCACCAAATCCTGCGAAAAGAAAATGGGATATACGCACTGGAAGAACCAAGTGGAATTCCCCAGGAAGGAAATTGCTCTGAAACAGGACCGAACGAGCCACGGCAAGAGGCCGAAGGCGCCCAATTTTCCTCATAGTGGCCTGTGGAAGCTGGAAGCTGGAACGTACTGCAAGATCGCGATAGTTCCTGCGTAATATGACGAAGCCGTACTGAGGTGGAATCATTGTCACGAATGGGACATTCACATGCGCAGGGACAAAGAACCCACCTCTTCCACGACGATCAAATACAAGGCCGCTTTGAATTGTGCGGATTTTTTCAGGTCGTTACACCAGATTTCGCAGGTCAACAAGCGGTCGAGAGATCAGCGACTTTGGAGACGGTGTAGAATAGATAGAAACATACCACGGTTATATAAGTGTGGAAGAATGTGTCACTCTTGGCGAGAACCCGAAGCTTGAGTGCAATAACCACTAGCAGAAGTGAACATATGTACCCAATAATCACCTTACCATATTTCAACGTCCACGAAAAGGCCTCCATATTCAGCCCGCACGGCAATGCAATATATGAACACCTGAGATTAACAAGCTCACCACGGTTATTGACAGTCATACATCGGCTACCAACCTCGTAACTTCACCACCGTGGCTACCACCGGGTCTTCCGTCTCTCCCGGTGCGAGGCCCTCTCTCGCCTCCTTGAGCTTCTCCTTGCCCGCCGCGTCATCTACGTCGACCCACTCTCGCCACTTCTCCAGCTCGGGCGACTCGACATTGAGAGCCATGACGATGTTTGAGAGATAGCCTAGGTCCGAGGCGAGCTGCGCCGCGCCCGCGGGCGTGAGCTTGGCGATACGCGGAAGCACGTCTGCAGTGAGACGCGAAACCAGGGAGAGGCCGAGCGACGAGAGCCATGCCGCGGACACCGCCTCCGGGGTGAACGTCGGCGGGGGTAGCACGCCTGCTGCAGAGGGCGTTGGCGAGGCTTTGAGCGAGAGCGAGGGCGAGCGGCGTGTATGCGAGAGTGAGGACGAGAGGACAGCATCCGCAGGCGGAGTCTGCTCGGCCAGTCCGCGGAGCAGCTCCGCGCTGACGGACGGGAGCGTCTCGAGGGAGAACGCAAGCGCGTCGTCGTCTGCGTACACCTCGAACAAGCGCGGTAGGTTGAGCAGGCCCTCGGCCACGTGCTGCATAGTGCTGCTCGGCGAGAGCGAGAATGTCGGGACCTGCACCTCGCTTAGTGCGCTGCCGCCGCCGGCTAGTGGACGTCGGCCTTTGGGGTCGCCAGCAGCAGACCAGAGCGTAGACGCTGCGTAGGAGGCGAGGTACTTGTGCAGGGGTGAGAGGATGGTGTCTTGGAGCGCCTGCTGGCAGGTCCTGGCGAGCTCGGAGATTGCGCTGCGCGCACCCACGAGGAGCGGTGGGGTGGACACGAGTGTCGGGTGGGGAACTGCGAACGTGCGGGGCGAGCGCCGCGCATCTGGGGTTGGGGGCGTCGGTGCGAGGAATCCGTCTCCCCTCGACTGGGTCTGGAAGGATGGCTCCGGATCGACCTTATTCAGCAGCTCGTGCAGCTCCGCAGAGTTAAGCGACGACTGCATAAGCAGCTGCAACTTGCCTCTGCTTGCGCCCGACAGGTACGCGCTCACAGGCTCGTTCCGGGCCTGGCGCAGTGTCGTCGACACCTGCGTGACGGTCGCGCGCAGCTTGCCTTCGAATATGACTGTGCGATCAAGGAGAGTGCGGACGGCCTCGAGGAAGTGCAGCAGCGCCTGGATGTCCGCCCAATCCTCCGCCGTGTAATCGAGGTCTGAGAGATCCTCCCCTGATGCGGAGGCTGTCAAAGACTGGCCACTCTGGCCCGACCGACGTTCGAGGATCTCCAGTCTCGACTCGTCTGCAAAGGTGGAGAAGAGCTTGTCCACGGCTTGGACGAGACCCAGTACGCCATAGCCGTGCGTGAATGCCGTACAACGCGTGATAGCCTCTTCCGCGACCGAAAAGATATCGACTGCGCGTTCTCGAAGAAGTCGGGCATGGTCAACGCGACCTTGCGAGTTGCTAGAGAGCGCAGCTTTGAGCGCGTCTTCGAGATAGCGAGTTTCGAGGCTGGCATAGTCGGTTTGGAAGTCAACGAAGGGCTCGAACAGTTCCTGGTCCCAGTCCAGAGTAGGGGGCACCAGGGCACCAGTCCCGCTGATAGAAGCGCGATGGCTGCCGGTGCGGCGGGACAACGACAACGACATGCGCGCAGAAGAGCGTCGGCGGAGATGAGCACCGGCTGGTCGATCTCCTTCGGCGACTGGTGTGGCGTAGCTGACTTTCTCCATGATCTTATCCGTGGAGTTTGCGAAGTCTTCTGTAACGCGATAGGCTGAGATGAGCTGGACCAGTGCTGTTGCAGAGTAGTAAGTGGACATCGCTTCGAGCCGTTGAGAGAAGGATGGCTGGAGCGCGGAGAGGGTGGAGGTGATGAGGGCCGAGAGGGTCGGTCGCGGATCTGGGAAGATGGCTGGCACAGAGGTCCGTTCCGTTTGGAGGATAGCTAGGAAAGCCTGGTAGAACGTCGGTAGGAACGATGGGAAGCTCAGGACGGACTGTTCGATGGGCGAACCAGGTTCGCAGTCCCGCAGACGGGTGCTTTGCCACTGCTCGACGAGTGGCCCTCGCCGGGAGCCATAGTAGTAGTTGCGGAACTCGGATTCCCTTTGGATGTTTCGGAATATTGAGAAGTAGTTTCGACACACAACTACGTCTTGAGAGTTCACGGCGGCAACTAAGGCAGAGCTGAGCGAGGCTTCGAGTTGGTTTTGGAGGCTGACCATGAGCGTCCGTCGACTGTCGTACTCTGGGGTGTTCTCGAACACGGCCATACTCTTGGACGCCTCCGATAGCCTCTCGGCCGCCTTCTCATAGCTCTTCTCCCCCAGAAGAGAGGTGACATCGCTCTCCAAGGTGCTCCAGCTTTCTGCCTCTCGCAGGACCTCTCGCGTTGCTTCCATATTCCGCTTGACAACATCGAGGTAATGCAGCTTCTCCAGAGCAGCGTCGGTGTCGGGCCCCAAAGACGACGTTGACTGGCCCTCGACGTTGTGCAGGATACCTTGTAACGAAAGCGCACTCTCGCGCATGAAGTGGAGATCATACGTGAGCCGCGAAGCGCCACGGGAGATATCCTCGATGAGCCTGTCGACCTGCGCGGAGGTGTCTTCAGAAGCAATCTCAAGAGTCCCGACCAGGTGCGACACGCGTCGGTCCAGGTCCGTCAGTGCTGTAGACCGTTCCGCATCGTCAGGCTCGTCCGAGACTCCGAGTATGTCGTTGATCCAAGATACGACGTCTGGCTGAGTCTCGAGAGAGCTCAGCAGCTCGGAGGAAGACGCGAGCGCAGACTCGTTTCCATTTGTGATGTGGGTATCGGATCCTGGTTGTTTTCTACATATTACAATCAGGACTTCAATAAAAAGCAGCATGGGGCCTATGAACCTTCTGCTCACTGTCCCGCTACGTGTGCTTGTGCTGCCATGTCGCGTTACGCCCGTGAACGTGAACGCTCCCTCAGTGCTTCGTGATTTGTTGAATATATGCGCCAAAGGAAAGGCGTTGAGTACACAGCGCAGGCCGACGAGGAAGAGAGACTAGCAGGGTAACGCAAAGAGGTGTGGTGGAGAGCGGAAGGGACAAGATCATGATGCACTCGACGGCGGAGGCGCGGCACGCGTTTGGGATATGTGACGTGACTGTGTAACAGATAAGTCACAGCACGTCACATTCTTGCGATTTGCTTTGCAAGCGCAGATTCGACAGCATACAGCCCTGACACCCCTCCCTCCCCCGCATCATCATTATGGCCGCTGCAAAGTATGTTTCTAGCCATCTGGGATATGAACAGACAGATATTGAATGGGTTTGACATCGTAGCGCACCCAAAACGTCCTGGGCAGACGATGTCGATGAGTTCGGTACGCGAGTCTAGCCTTTGCCCGCTTTGCATCGACTCATTCGGTGCGCAACACAGAGACCCCTCCCAAGGGCGAGGACTACACAGATGAGAACGGCATCCGTACCACCGTGGAGTACACCATTAATGATGACGGAAAGAAGGTCAAGGCAAGTCTTGCGCGCCGCCTGGAGAACCGCGTTCCCAGGCTTACGCTGCTCTCATCCCCCTTAGATCACGAGGAAGATCAAGCGCGTACTCCAGAAGGCAGTGGTAGACCACAGCGTGGCTGAGCGGAAAACATGGGCCAAGTTCGGGTTGGAGAAGGGGAGCAAGCCCGGCCCCGATCGCGCAACGACGACCGTAGGAGAGAACGTCTACTTGAAACTGAGCGCGGGCAACAAGGTGCGTGTTCCCCGCATCCGTGCTGAGCCTATCTCATATGTAAATGCGGTTGGTAGTCCTCTGAGCCGGAACAGTCTGCGGAGCAATCCGTCAAGGCAAGCCTCGCGAAGGCGGGTGCTGGAAAGGTTGTCTGTCGGTTGTGTAAGGGCGACCATTTCACCGCAAAATGTCCCTACAAGGACTCCCTCTCTGGTCTCGACGGCACCGGTGCGTACACTTCCAGTGATTGGCCCCGCCACCGTCTCACGCGTTTAATCAGACACCCCTCCCGCCGGCGGAGACGACACCGGCGCGCCCGCCGAGTCTTCTGCGGCCGCCCCCGCTTCCAGCATCGGCGGCAAGTACGTCCCCCCATCAATGCGCGGTGGCGGACGTGGACCCGGAGAAGCGATGGGCCGCCCAGGCGGCAACCGAGACGACCTCCCGACCCTCCGTGTTACGAACATCTCGGAAGACACGCAGGAGAACGACCTGCGCGACCTCTTCGGTGTGTTCGGGCGTGTCGCGCGTGTGTATGTGGGTCGCGACCGCGAGACGGGCGCCGGCAAGGGCTTCGCATTCGTCAGCTTCGAGGAGAAGTCGTCGGCGCAGAAGGCGATGGAGAAGATGCACGGTCGTGGGTACGACAACCTCATCCTGAGCGTCCAGTGGTCACGTAAGTCCCTTCCCCATTGTTATCATGAGTGAGGCGATGATGCTGATAGCGGTGGATATAGAACCAAGGGAGCAGCGGTAGGGCAGTGTAGTATAGACTCGGTGATCCTGGATGTAAGGTGCTATGTCCATCTACTTCGCGATGTTGTGTGTATTATGAACGTATCCTTGCATGGCCCAAATTTGGGGTTGCGGCGTAGGTGTTCGCAGCTTTGGTGATATATGCGCCATTTAAACAAACATTTCGAGAAGGAGAAGGCTCCGCGCTCAGTTAGGGCAGGCTCATATCATCGCGATGCAGGAAAATTCTGAGAGTCAGAGAGAGACATACACTCGACCTTTGGCGTCTGGGAGCTATGCGTCGCGATACATTGATATACACGGGCGCTCCAGTACTTGACCGCATACACGATGTATCCACCTCTCATATCCACAAATACACCGTCTGGACTCTGCGTACCTCACTTCGGGATGCTCTTGCTACTGCCACCACTTCTTTGTCACCGTCGTTCGCTACTCTTGCCCATGCTGGATGTACAAAAACGACCCACGCAAGAAACCGCTGTTTCCGAACAATCATCCTACATCCTAAGCGCATTTCGAGAGCATCCGAGCCATCGGGATGCGCTTGCTATGTAGGCTGGTTATCTAGAAGAATGCGTGGAAGAGGACAAGGGGTAACTCATGGTATAATCTGGGAAGCACAACAAGCAAAGCGCGGGGAAACTTGGGATACTGGCGGGTAACTGGCGGGGCTTTGTCAGTACTCAGTGGCAACCCTCGATTCAAATGCTCTAAAGCCTATCTGACGCATGGGTCAAGAGAAGATCTCCACATTCCGTCCATCATTATCATGCCCAGACTGCGCTCACTTTCCCCTGCCTCACTGTTATCGACATAGCGGGATCGTTGTCGTAGAGGACGACCCGCTAGACCCTTTTTTGAGGAGCTCTACGTTGACCGCTCTGCATTTGGGGATGGTTCCAGATCCGTAACGGAGACCAGCGATCCCGGGCTTGCATTCCGCGAGCACTCCTTAACCTGCTGTGCGTACATCCAAAGCCCTTATACATAGCAATGGATCTCATGGGGCCACTATTCCTTGCGCAGTAATTCTCCGGCTCTTCTGCTGAATAGTCTTTGACTTGGCATTCCTAGGCAGCTCGATCGCATGGCCGCGCAGTGCGATTCGGATCGCCAGCATAGGCGTGGGCGCCAAGCGGAAAAGCGGGATGCGGAGCGTCTAGAACAGAATTCCCGCTAAACCCCACTTCGTCTTCGATGTCTTCTAGCGCACCCGCACGCTCCATGAGAAGCTCACCATGCACCCCGACTTTCTCGCCTATCCTGCGTTCTCCCGACGACCTCGCACTCTTACACAGCGTCCCCCATCTATGCTTGCCCACTTTCGACGACCACGCCTTGTCAACTACCCCTCAAACCACCGCGAGCTATTATATAGCCCTTGACAGCGTCGACGGTTGGACTGACCCCCGACATCGTTGGCTCCACTATCGACACCCAGGGTGTCACCGCACCAACCACTCAGGCCGCGCGGTGCAATCAACGAACCTCGTCTTGAATTCCTCGGTTTACAGAGAAGCTAGTGGGGTCGCGGGTTCGACAGATACCTCCCACACGGTCTGCTAAACCACGACACCTATAACTTGGGGCCCCGTCAAGGCCTTCCCCCCCCTACCCGCACCCTCGAGACATGTCCGCACTGTTCCAAAACTCGTACTATGTCGTGAACAACATCAACGCCATCCTCTATGGTGCGTACTGTCCCCCTATGCCATCCTCTCGCGCAGAGTTCCCTCCCTCGAGTAGCCGCGGCTGACTTCACGCATGTTGACAGGCATTGAGCTCGTGGTGTACTTCATGATCGTCCGCCACGTCGTGCGGAACAGGCAGCGCACGCGCGCGGACAGGTTCCTCATCGCCTTCAGCACCGTCCTGCTGGCGCTCAACACGATCTACTGGACGACGCAGGCGTATTTCGGAGAGCAGATGTGGATCGTACATGCGGACTACCCCGGGGGCATGGACGCGTATCTCGCCGCCAACGTCGCGGTGTGGTACCAGACATGGGGCACCGCCGCAGTCACAATCAGCAACCTCATGGCGGATGCGCTGATGGTGAGTGAAAAGCTGTATGGTTGCATGCATTTGGGAGGCTGATCGACGTCGTTAGATGTACCGCGTATATGTTATATGGAACAACGCGTCCGTGGTCGTGGTCCCAGCGCTGATTTGGCTCGGCTCTCTCGGTGAGCACTGATGACTTTTTCCATCACCTTGCTTCCCGCTCACTTACCACAGGAAGTGGCATCGGGCTGCTGATCGAGTCCGGCCGACCGAACGGCAACTACTACGCGGGGACGGCGACGAAATTCGGGACCGCGTGGAACGTGCTCGTGTTCTCGTTCAACGTGATCACGACGTCCCTCATCTGCGGGCGCATCCTCTACATCGGACGGCGAGTGAGCGTGACCAGGGAGGGCACTCAGGCGTATACCGGTGCCATCGCCATCATCGTCGAGTCCGCGCTGCCGTTCACGCTCGGAAGCATGGCGTATGTCATCGCATACGGTATTGGAAGCGACCTCGCGGTCGCGTTTTCATGCTATGCGATGTTCACGGTGAGCGCAGTCTTCCTGAGAGATGCTTGGAGTAAGGCTGACAGAAGAACGTTTAGGCCATCTCGCCCCAGCTCATCGCGCTGCGGGTACTCGAGCGGCGCGCATGGCGGAAGGAGTCCACATCGGCCTTCCTCACAACCATCAACTTCTCGGACCGCACAGCGGCGACCACCACGCGCGGTGGCAGCTTAAATGCCGACTATGAGCTGGACAAGAGGAAGGACGTGAGCTCGTCCATGAACCTGTCGACCGTGCAAGCCGAGAACGCTGCTGATTACGCTGTATGATATACCCCTTCCATCTTCTGAAATGTATGCTAGGCTGATGTAAGAGTCTTGTTGTATGTTGTGAAGTTAATAACTTGTTCTCATCGTAACGGCAGCAGTTCTCTCATGCAGAATGTTCCTGGTCTGGTACTTTCGCTACGCCTCGGTTTTCTTCGGGGCCGGCACTTGCGCTCGCTTCATCGCCCCTATTCGGGGATCGCTGGCTACTAACGAATCTAGTGCGTCATACGGGTCCCCGCCACACACGGATCGTGACTATTTCGCCGAGTTCGCTCTGCGCCCACACATCCCAACCATTAGCGCACCGTCCGGTCCCGGCGATATCCATCGCTCCTGGACTCCCCCGGACTGCACAGCAGCCTATTCAGGAAACTCGTTGCGCGGCGCTGTGCTACGCGCTTGCATCTCCCCACGTAAGTCATGCGACTACCGACGATTTCGATGGCGATACGCTGACGCGCTGATTAACGCAGGGCGCTCACCGTGACACTTGCATGGAAGCAAGCCTCGTGGGGTCCCCCGGCTGCTGTCCGCGGGGCTCCTCGCTCACAGGATGGCGATCCAGCACACATGCTGTTATGCGCAACCCCGGCGAATCCACCCACCCGGAAGCTGCCTCACAATCCCCGGGGCAGTGTGAACTGGCGTCATACCGCGGGTCAAACCGCCGGACACACTGGTGGGCATTAAGTGCGTCCTCGCAGCACTGCAGACACCTCTAGTGGCGTTCTAACATACATTTCCAGGCACAGCGTCGACTTCGGCGGCGTGCATTGGGTAACCGTCGCCACTCAACGGCCGCGACACGCTTCAAGGCGCGGCGACATATCCTGTATCGGCGTGTCAGCGGAGGAACGGAAGCGTACCATGGCAGGCGGGGACTTCGAGAAGCGGAGGAGCGCATGCGACATCTGTATTGCGATCGATTCGTTAAGTACCAAGCGGCCTCCCCGATCCTGAGCTAGTGCTAGTGCGCCGCGACCTCTTCCCTGCAAGCTCACCGCGATCATGGCTGGTTCGCTCTTCCAGAACGCCTACTATGTAGTCAACATGATCAACGCCATCCTCTACGGTGCGCCCGTCCGTCGTCGTTCTTGAACTCGAGTCTCACTAGAAGGCAATTGCGTCAGGCGTCGAGCTCGTCTTGTACTTCCGGATCCTGCGACATGTGTGCCTTAGCGGAAAGCGCACGCCCATGGACAAGTTCCTCACTGTGTTCAGCACCGCGCTCGTTCTCCTCAACACAATATACTGGACGACACAGGCGTACTTCGGTGAAATGATGTGGGTTATACATGCGGACTACCCTGGAGGACAGGACGCGTATTGGAACGACTTCGCGTCGGTGTGGTACCAGACCTGGGGCACCGTCGCGTGCGTGATGTGCAACCTCATGAACGACGCGCTCCTGGTACGTTCTGCTCGTCCTAATAAAAGTAGATTGTTTGACTGAACAACCCTAGGTGTACAGGTGTTTCGTGATTTGGAATAGCCGTAGGATCATCATTCTCCCAGTCATCCTATGGTGCGCATCACTAGGTACGCGTACCCAACTCCCTCACACTGCACTTCCATTTACTTATTCAATGCATCCTACAGCGTTCGCCTTTGGCCTGCTCTACGAGTCCGGGCGCCCGAACGGCAATTATTTCGCCGGCATCGCGACGCGCTTCGTGACTGCGTACACCGCGTCCACATTCGCCTTCAACGTGATCGTCACCGCGCTCATCGTCGGGCGCATCGTCACCGTCGGGCGCCGGCTTGGCTACGCCACGAGCGGGAAAGGCGGGGGCGGCGAGTTCCGCGCGTACACGGGCGCGGTCGCGATCGTCGTCGAAAGTGCGCTGCCGTTCACGGTCTTCAGCGCCGCGTATCTCGTCACGTACGGGATCGGGAGCGACATCGCCGTCGCGTTCTCGTTCTACGCCATGTTCACCGTGCGTCCCCTCCCTTCTTGTATTGCGACACGGGCACGAGTGCTGACATGAGCCTGTCCTCCCTGCTAGTGCATCTCCCCGCTTCTGATCACGCTCCGCGTTCTGTCGCGCCGCGCGTGGACACGAGACTCCTGCACGCTCTTCACTACCACGATCAGCTACCGCGGCGCGACCGACTACGTCACCACGACGGGCGCGCTCCCCCTAGGGGATCTCCCAGAGAAGGGCGCGCAGGATCTCGACGACACGAAACACGATGCAGCCTCGGATGTACGAGAAATCGACATCGCAAGGCTTCCCGTCTGAGTCTCAAGCTCAGCACTAGGATCGGACAATGTGCTTGGGGACGGACTTCACTGATGTATGTTACTGTACTTGTATTCTACCTAGCCCGGGGGTTCTTCGCCACAGCAGAGATCTCATAAAAGCAACATACGGCCCATGTACTATGCAATCGTAGTACGTGTAGTGAAATGTAATACTGGAAATTGGGACCCATTATGAAGAGGTCAGAACACTTGCTTTAGACAAGCCAGCGTATGATACACGTCAAGGATACAAGGAAAGCGTATTTTAATGATATGTCTACAACTCACAAAAGAAAAACTCTGGATTCTGTCCAACTAAGGCGCTACCAGGGCTCGAACCTGGGTTTTGGGAACATCGAACATATGATCAGAATCCCAAGTGATAACCACTACACTATAGCGCCATGCGTGCGACGGACATGAAGACATTATCAGTAGCGCGAACTCAATGCACCACCTCGAAATGAGAAGCAGCACATACACTGGACGTCTACCATCGAGGTGCCGATGGAATGACCGAAGTTATGTTAGTGCCTAGTACCTCAACGATACACGTCGAATGCATACGTCTTCCGGGCAGTCTCCAATGAAGTAACCTCGCCGCTGCTCGCGGGAGACACCCACCCAAGTACGCCCAACGCTCCCTTGATTCGCTCGCTACTCACGTCGAAGACAGTCACAGCAGCCGTGGGGGGCGCACATCTACGCACTGTGCACACATATACAGAGAGAGCAAAGGACGGGAAGTGCAATGCGATGGGCTAGCTAATATACAGATGGACAGTGTACGATTCCGGGATCCGACGAACATGCAGCGCCGCGGGCTGCGGCGCGCGGAGGGGGCGGGGTGAGACATAGGGGTGGCCGGCCGCTTCCAAGCACTGACGACAGGGGAGACATGACTGCGGCGGGGGAGCGGAGACGCCAAGCAAAACGCGGGGGCGGCGGGGGAGATGAAGCATGTTACGGGGCCACCGCGCGTTCTATCCGGGAGTGTGTCGGGCGTCGCGGGAAATGGGATCGGTGTGGGACTGCGCAGGGCTGTCGACGCGACGAGAAGCATGGGCATGTATGTCTGGAGGGAAGCGGCGGGAGGCAGGATGAGGCGTTACGAGGCATAAGAGGTCGTGACGGTGGGGAGGACGGAAGAGGAAAGTCGGATGCCCATAAGACAGTCCAATTATTAAGGGCCGAGAGCGTGAACTCGTACCCTCGGTGGCCCGTGGGGTATATCCTAAGCTAAAGATGACCGTGCAAAAGATAAAAAGAAAGCGCCAAATCAAGGTGGAGCAGGCAGGAGGAAGGGGCGTCGTCCGGGGCAGGTCGGGGCAAAATTTGCAGAAGCGGAAGGCACTCGGACGGAAGATGAGCAGCGACGGAAGATGGCGCGTCGCCGTCTGTTCAACTGAGTAAATTTGGCGTCTTACAGCGAAGATGGATGGCAGTAGACAGAACTTACCTTGCACACGGAACGCTCAGCAAATAATGCATGCGCTGCAGCACCCGCCGCTTTGCTCCTCTGCGCCCTCAGTCCCGGTGCTGGGTTGACCGCCGGTGTTTCGCCTCTTCTTCTTGGGCATGTCCTCTGCCGGAGGAGCATACGGCCTGATAGATAAATGCACGATTGTGGCTGCTGTTGCTGAGGATGGCAGCTGAGTGGGAAAGGACAGCTCTGCGGTGCACAACTGTCAGAGAAGCGCCAGAATACAGCACGCGATCATACGCACTGTCAAGCGAGTCCTCGTCCTGCAATATCTTGCCGAGGTAGAGGATCCTGAGGTACGACGGTGCAGGCGGCCGCACGTCTTGCCAGTCTACGAGCGGGCAGCGTCAGTGGGGCTTCTACCGCGCGCGTAAAGGCTCCGAGCGCCTCGGGCACAAGCCAGCACAGATGCTCACCACTCGGCCAGGTATTCCACGCGAGCTCCTTCACCCGTCCAACGGTCGTCTCTGGCTCGAAGGACATCGTCCGGCGACGGCCCGAGACCAGGAGAAATGTTAGGGAGACTTGTGGGGTTTGTGGGATGGCTTCCTCGGCCAGCTGCTCGCCCGCATCCTCGTCCCGTTCCTCCCCGTCTCCGCCCTCGACCTCTCCTGTGAAGTCCCGTCTAGGGGTATTCGCTCCCGTTCCAGTGAAGTCTACGCGGGTATAGGACGTACGCGCAGACGGACAGAGAGGCGTGAAAGCATCGATGCGTGCATGCAGCGCGTGCTCAATTGAGGCCGGTCGGGGTAGTTGCGAACTTGTCTGGGGCTCGGCGTTCACTTGCGGTGCAGAGGACGACGTGGATGGACGATCGACCATGGCGAGACGTGTGTGGGAGGAGACGACGCAAGCGGGGCGGGCGAGATGTAGAGGTATATATGGTGGACGTTAGACGAGAACGTGGGAGTACTCGCGTAGTTTGTATGCGTTCGATCAGGAGGGTGGATCGAAAGATGGGCGCTATGTCCACGAAGTGGTTTGTGCTCGATGGACGCGGGTTTGAGTCGTATGTTGGCGCAAAGGATCGAGTGGGCGGATAAGGGCGAAGAGATTGTCGTCGTTGCGGACGGACGCTTTAAGAGGAAGGGCGGGGAGGAGTAAATTGCTCAGGTGAGGAGTGTTCGTGTGACCGTTTACCCCGCTTCGGCAAGTTACGCGAGAGTGTGCAAGCGGAAGGCGATGACGATGGGCCGTAGCACGTTGCAAGGGTGCGGCGGGGATCGCGAGGGGCGCGCGGGAGGAGCCTTGAGGGTGCAGCGGAGAGGAAGACTAAGAGGAGTGGACGCGCGATGGGAGGAGGTACTTATAGCGCACTGAGGAGGAGGACGAGAGGGAGGAGGGGATCTCACATTGCCCGATTTGGGTGGGCGTCTGCGCGCGCCCTTGTGGTGGTCGCGTCCTGCTCTGCTCCGGCGGTCCAGGCACGCTCGAGCTCCGTCCTCCTCCCGGTTCTCTCCTCTTTTCACAATTTCATCCGGGGACCTCCACCTTCTCTTCTTCGCCATTCATTTTGAGCTGCCGTAATTGGGTGGACATCGGCGCCGTCTTCCGCGCTTGGAGCGATCCTATCGCATTCCAGTCCGACACGAGCCGCTCAGGCTGTCATTCTCGGGGACTAACTTCGATACAGTAAGCAACACATTGCATGTCCAGACCGTTACACCTAGATCTGGCTCGCTGCTTGCACTCTGCCGGGGCTAGTACTGGGAGGGAAAATACCTGTGAACACACTGGCGCTTTCCTGGGTCTTCGAATTTGGCAGACGGCGATCGTTCTCGCAACCCCTCCTCTGTGGCTGTGACTGTACATCCTCCCCCCCACCCCCTCGGCATATCCGGCCTCCTGTTTCAACGTACGGAAGTTTCAGGCGAGTGAAATTGTAGACATGCAGTAACCTTCATATCGCTACCATTTCACACTGCTGAGGGATGTGGTTGTCTCCCCTAGGTAGACGATATGTGGTGGATTTGTGACCGTGCATCATGCTTGCCATCGTTTTGCCCGGGTTATGTTAGTGCTTGCTTTGCAGGATTCATGGTTACACATCATACCGACCTGCAGACGTGTCCGCCCCTCAATCGGGGTGAGTTAACACTCACACTCCTCTTCAATTAGCCTGCTATGCAGAGCATGTACGCAGAGTCCGGGATACTATTACTACGCCTGTACTGCGCAGTCACGAGGCTACGAGCCTTGCAGGTGGTCCGGTGGTAAGCTGCATGTCTTGTTCGGTTAAATCCTGTTCCTTACTTCAAATTCTATGCGCCGAAGTTTGCAACGGTATATTGACGTAAACGCCGCTGTGATACAGCTGAAGACAGGGCGATGGCTCGAATTTCTCCTCAGAGTGCAAAGGGAGCAATGATTCATACAAATCCTTTCGGCTCACGACACCTGACGAGTGACGAAGCAACCCGTTAGGCTGTATTATGGATCGTATCACATGGACGGAAGGACAGAACTGACGCTATTATTGCCCACACGTAAGGAGTGACCTTCGCTGAATGACCTATGGGCCAGTCATCCAGTACGTGGGGCCGCCGCTGCATCTGGATCGACCTGTCAACCTTCCTCAAACAGTGTGAACCAAACCACGGCCTTGGGCACGGCTGTGTTAGCCGACTTGCTCGTCCCAGAACGATGGGAAGACCGCCGCTCGTTTGGTGTTCCGGCATGCTTGGTGCGGGCTCGGACATGTTCGGGCTACCTACTACGGTCATAACCGCACACTCTGACAACTGGGAATACACTGGCGAGTGCACATGTCATTATTGATATCCTGGAGCAGCGGGCCAAATAATCAGGCGTGATACACACCATACCCCTTGGAGCCAATAAATAAAAGGCCACCTACTTTGAGGCGCAGCTGGACTTATTGCAACCATTCCCCGCGGCACGCATCCGGCTGCAATTGCGCCGAGTCTCTCAGCTGCATCCACTGTGGCAAGCGCACGTTCGCCGTCCTCGTGGAAAGATCTACCAAAATCAGGCAACGCTGACTCTGTGTCTGCGAGTTTCCCCAATCGCCTGAGAACAGTGAGAAGAGACGGTGATGATGAGAACGTTGGAGAGGGACGGAGAGAAGCCGGCCGAGTGTGGGCGCCGCGGGCGACCCGGGCGAGCGGGCCGCACGCGTGCGATCGCGATACCATCGACGGTGACGCCAACGGCGACCGCTATAAGACCCCGGTCCTCGCCGCGCTCTCCTACGCACGTCCACCACATCCTCCACGTCCCACACATACACTGCGAGCAACATGAGCGGGAAACTGGCTAGCGGTACGTCTTCGCGTTCAGCTTTCAGCTTGATTGGCGTCCGGGCCGGAAGCGGGGGCCCGGCTCTCGCGTAGATTGCCCTGGCGGTGGATATGGGCGCATACAGCGAGCTGCGGTTCCGTCGGGAGCGGGATAGGCTTCGGTTGCCCAGGCCAGTTCTTATGAAGGTCCGACGAGAAAGATTGGAGTGGAACAGGACCTGAACAGCGGAACCCCGCAACCTGCGGCGGCATACGCGCATTCACGCTTCCGTCTGTGAGACCACTCGTCTGCTCGCCCAAGGCGGTAGCGGCGGTTGCGTTTGCAAGACAGCGGGGGTGCATTGCCGGGATGGCGAACGGCGAAGTCAGAGCATGGACTTACACATTCCGCAGACTACACCGCCTGGAAGAAGCTCCAGGAAATCTACGACACCCAGCATGAGACTCTCAAGCTCAAGGACCTCTTCGCGCAGGACCCGGAGCGGTTCGCCAAGTTCAGCCGCGAGTACGTCTCAGAGGAGCCCTCTGTGCGGCTCCTGCTTGACTTCTCAAAGAACCTGATCACGGAGCCTGTGCTCGCGACGCTCCTCGACCTCGTGCGTGAGGCGCAGGTCGAGGAGTTCCGCGACAAGATGTTCGCGGGAGAGCACATCAACACGTCCGAGGACCGCGCGGTGCTGCACGTCGCGCTGCGCAACTTCGACGAGTTCAAGATCAGCGAGGCGGGCGCAGACGAGGTCCCCAAGGTTCTCGCCCACATCAAGGAGTTCACCGAGGCCGTGCGCAGCGGCGCGTGGAAGGGCTACACCGGCAAGACGATCAACACCATTGTGAACATCGGCATTGGCGGCTCGGACCTCGGCCCCGTCATGGTGACCGAGGCGCTGAAGCCGTACGCGAAGCGCGACCTCACCGCGCACTTCGTGTCGAACATCGACGGGACGCACCTCGCGGAGACCGTGCGCCTGTGCGACCCCGAGCGCACGCTGTTCATCATCGCGAGCAAGACGTTCACGACGCAGGAGACGATCACGAACGCGGAGAGCGCACGTGACTGGTTCCTCGCGACCGCAAAGGACAAGGCGCACGTCGCGAAGCACTTCGTCGCACTCAGCACGAACACGAAGGCGGTCACCGGGTTCGGCATCGCCGAGCAGAACATGTTCCAGTTCTGGGACTGGGTCGGCGGCCGCTACTCGCTCTGGAGCGCGATCGGACTGTCCATCGCGCTCGTCATCGGGTACGACAACTTCGAGCAGCTGCTGCGTGGGGCGCACGCGATGGACCTGCACTTCAAGACGGCACCGCTCGAGCAGAACCTGCCCGTGCTGCTCGCTGTTCTCGGCATCTGGTACAACGACTTCTACGGCGCGCAGACCCACGCGCTGCTGCCCTATGACCAGTACCTGCATAAGTTCGCGGACTACTTCCAGCAGGGCGACATGGAGTCGAACGGCAAGTCGATCACGAAGCAGGGCCAGCGGGTTAACTACCAGACTGGGGTGCGCACGGTCTTTCATTCGCCCATTATGAGGAGGAAACACTAATAATTGTGCTAGCCCATCCTCTGGGGTGCCGCCGGCACGAACGGCCAGCACTCGTTCTACCAGCTCGTGCACCAGGGAACGAAGCTCATCCCGGCTGACTTCTTGGCGCCCGCGACGACCCACAACCCGATCGCGAACTCGAAGCACCACCGCATCCTCCTCAGCAACTTCTTTGCTCAGCCCGAGGCTTTGGCGTTCGGTAAGACCGAGGAGGAGGTCCGCGAGGTTAGTGACACATGCAGCGACAATGTATTGTGTGTCTTGAATGCTGAGCCGATATTCCGGTTTCCCAGGAGCTCGGTCCCAACGCGTCTGACGCGCTCGTCAAGTCGAAGATCTTCGAGGGCAACCGGCCGAGCAACAGCATCGTCTTCCCCCTCCTTACCCCCGCTACTCTAGGCTCCCTGATTGCCATGTACGAACACAAGATCTTCACGCAAGGTGTTGTCTGGGGCATCAACTCCTTCGGTAAGCATTGCACTACCCTTGTCGTGTCTAACAATTGACCCTGATCGGCGCGCTCCAGACCAAATGGGTGTCGAGCTCGGCAAAGTCCTTGCGAAGAACATCCTCAAGCAGCTCGATAAGCCCGCAGACGTCACGGGCCACGACAGCTCGGTGCGTACTCTTTCTCCCGCCCACCCAGACGAGGGTCGAATGCTGACTTATCACCACTCCAGACCACGGGCCTCATCCACTACTATCAGAAGTGGCGGAAGGAGTGACTCCCCCCACGGACCGATGGAAGATGGTAGATCGAGGTCAAGGCCGCCTAGCAAGCGCTATCGACGCCTTGTAGAGCCAGCGGCGCAGGAACGAACGTGAAGCAGTGTAATCGCAAAGTGTAACAATTTATCCGCGTTCGTAGGATCTATCGGGAGGATTTTCAAGCTATGGCCGACGGTTGTGATAGTGGCTATCTTAAGGGGCGCCGCGACGTCTGTGCCGCTGCCGTGAGGCTTATCTGCCTTCCGTTCTCAGGTCTGTGGTCATGTTATCTATACCAGCGGCCATGGACAGTGACCCGAAAATGCCTTTGTGAGTCCTGCGCAGTTCAACATACGCAGTCATGTTGAGCATTCGTGAGGATCAGGAATGCAGAAACGTATAGAGATGCGTCACGGAGGCGTGCCTGCGGACTACGCGTCGAAGTCGCGTGTGGCAGGACGCGCTCACGCTCGCGCATGACCGCGTCTCTGGGATATCTAGGCGCCCGCATTAAGGGCTTGCGACATTCGCAGCACTGACTCCGCATGCCCTGCTCGGCGGACCGCCGTCTGCGGGAAGCCAGTGGGTTAGTTTATAAGCTGTGAGATTGTGCAGAATTCCCACCCGACTCCCCCACCGCCGGGAATTCGACTGTCGCTCTACTGCAGTCAAGATGGCACCTGCTGGATACGAGCCGCTGCTCGAGCTCAAGGGCGACGCTTCGGAACTAGAGGGTCACGCTCCCCGCACTCCCCGCACTCGGCGAAAAGCGCTCACTCTGATCGCACTGCTTGGAGTCGTCGGATTCTCCGCGTTCTACACTCTCGCGCCATCCAAGGGCGCCAACTACGCCGCGCAGGGCTCGCTCGAATTCGACGCTGACGCCGATGATCAACTGGCGAAGTGCCCTTCGGGCCTGCCCCCTGCTGCGACCCCTCCCACGAAGGTGAATCCGTTCGCATCGCTCACCATCGCCGACACCGTCTCGGTCTCGGAGTGGTTGCTTGCGCCCGAGCGTGGGCTCAACCTCACGCGCGGCGACAAGAACCCGCAACTCGCGGACAACCTCATCTACCACGTCGACGCGTTCCGTCCCGTGAAGAAGGACGCGGTTGCGTACCTGGACAACCCCGACACCGTGAGCCCCCCAGAGCGGTTTGCGCGCGTCACCATCCATCATGGCGCGGCGGCCGAGCCGTATGTCATGGACTACCTCGTGGGCCCGCTCCCGGTCAGCGAGAAGACGTCGATGCGCAAGCTCACGGAGATCTACCACCGCGACTCGATCCCGTTCAATGCGCGTGGATATACTACGATGGGGGAGCTCTCGCCCCTCCTCACCGTGATCATGCCGCCCCTGTCTGAGGTTACGGAGGTAAGTGGTTCTGATGCGGATGGGATTTGCTTCGACGCTGACCACTATGATATTAGGACCTTTTCGGCGGCTCTGCGCGTGGTCTCCCGAACGACACCCTTGTCGCAGCGATTGTCGCGCCCTTGAGTTTCGACGGTGCCTTCCGCCGTGGCTGGGTGTCATGGAGGCGCAACATCGCCGGGCCCTGGTTGCACCCCGTCAACTTCTTCCAGTACGTCGACTTTAGCGGGACGGACCCTTCCCAGTGGAAGCTCCTCAAGGTAAACCTGATGTCCACACTGTGGCTGTGCGCAGATCCCTGACACTTTCGTAACAGCTCGTGTACAACCACCAGGTGTTCAACAGCACCGAGGCCTTCCTCGACGCGTACCATGACGGCACCCTCAAGCGTCTTCCGCACAGGCCCGACCAGGATCCGAGCCAGGGCGAATGGAGCACGCGCAAGCGGCCGACGCTCACGGCGCAGCGCGACCTGGACAACCTCCCTGGCCCGCGCTCTGTCTCGTTTGGCGGACTCCGCTTCCGCGTCGACCGTGCGCTGCAGTATGTGAGCTGGATGGGCTGGGGCATGTACCTCGGCTTCGACAAGGATATGGGTCTCAGCTTGTGGGACCTGCGGTTCCGGGGTGACCGGATCATCTACGAGGTGAGTTTGCCCCGCATGCTGGTTGTGTATCTGCTAAACTCACTGGCCGCGGTAGCTTGCCCCTCAAGAAGCCATCGCGCAGTATGGTGAGCATATTTGTCGTGTATATATCTGATTGCGTAGCGTATGCTGACACTACCCCAGCCGGCAACGACCCCATGCAGACCACTACCGCATGGCTCGACCGTTTCTTCGGCATGGTACGTCGCTCAGCTCATTTAACTTGATATCAGGTCTCATTTGTGATGACTTATAGGGCTCCGCCGTACGCGACATGATCCCGGGATACGACTGCCCTCATGAGGCTGTCTACCTCCCTGCGACGACGCACAACTTCGAGGGCAGCATCGTGCGTCAGCGCGCGATCTGTATCTTCGAGCATGATTCCGGGCGCCCCATCACTCGCCACACCGGATATACCGAGGGCGAGTTCGGTGCAACGCGTGGATACCAGCTCGTCGTACGGAGCGTTTCTACGGTCGGAAAGTGCGTGTCCCACCATCTAATTCTGACGACGTACTGACTGAGTTGTGCATTACTTTATAGCTACGATTATCGTGAGTTGAGGCATCTTGAGGCATGCTAGAGCGAAAGTTGCTGACACTAAAGCGATCCATCCAGTGTTCGACTACATTTTCCAAATCGATGGCACCATCGAGGTCCGCATCTCAGCGTCAGGCTACTTGCAAGGTGGCTTCTGGGAAGCCTCCCAAGAGGGTTACGGCACCGCTATTCGCGACACGACCAGTAAGTTATTCGCTGCGTCGTCCTTCGCCCGGGCGCTGATTGTTCGGCATCGTAGTGGGATCTCTGCACGACCATGTCATCAACTACAAGGTACGCCTTCTGCGGGTTGCGCCACTTTGCGTTTTGATTAACATGAAAACTGCAGGTTGACCTGGACGTCGCTGGAGAGGAAAACTCGCTGCTCTTTACCAGTACCGCTACGGAGTCGATCACCCAGCCGTGGTTCGAGGACGACTGGGGCTCAGAGGTCATCCAGCAGAAGATCTCGAAGAAGTTCATCGAGACTGAGGACGACGCGCTGCTCAAGTTCCCTCAGAACCTCCAGGGCGGCTACTCGCTCGTCAACAAGGACGCGAAGAACCGCTGGGGCATCCCCCGCGGGTACGCAATCCACCCTGGCTATTCGCCTGTCCACAACGTACGTATCCCAACCCTTGCGCATACACGATCTGTCAACTGACCACCTCGGTTTCCCCTGCAGACGGTCGTAGGCTCGAAGCGTCTGCTTGAAAACGCGAACTGGGCTCGGTACAACCTCGCGGTGTCGAAGCGCAAGGAGACGGAGCCCACTTCGAGTTCCCAATGGAACCTGAACCTTCCTGGTGACCCGATGGTCGACTTCCACAAGTTCTTCGACGGCGAGAACATCACACAGACGGACCTCGTCGCGTGGATCAACGTCGGCATGCATCACCTTCCGCAAGCGGAGGACGCGCCGAACACGCGCACGAACCTCGCGGCTTCGAGGTACGCTCCACTTTCTCACCGTACTGCATGATGAGACCCGCGAATGCTGATCCTGCAACAGCTTCTTCTTGACGCCGCTCAACTACTTCGACGCGGATGTGTCGATGGAGTCGACGAACTCCATCCTGCTCACCGCACCGAAGGAGCCAGGCGAGCCGTGGACGTACGATGACTACGGCGTTGGGGTCGCGCACTGCGTCCCCGCCGTGGTCCCGCCGTTCGAGTACCGCGGCGTGCAGACGTACGGCCTCGACGGAAAGGCCGCGGCGCCATCGACGGCGGAGGAGATGCGCAAGAGCGCGGAGTTGTTCCACCGCATCAAGCTTGAGCTCTGAGCGCTGGGCGTTCTGCGAGAGGGTGAGAAGAACCTGGAGGGAATGGAATGGAAATGTATGGTAGTCGAAGCACGACGAATTCACGATGGGTTGTTAGATACGTCGGCAAGGCGTTATCACATCCCACAATGACACTTTCCAACGATACCAAGGCATTTGAAAGGGGAGGCGATAAACAACGGCCTCAAACGATGGTAAGCAACAAATGCAGCACGATGGACCATGGAAGGAGTACCTCTGAGTAGTGAGCGAATAACTTCAAGAAGGGACCAGCGCTTGAAGTAGTGAGGGATCGGGTTTTGCCGACTCGCATGCGCGAGATCCGTGAAGAGACTCAGAGACGCTCGGCCTGCGCACGGCTTTCCAGTCAACGTTCAACCTCCAGCATGTAAGGGTATGTCACAGGGCAACCTCTTTGCCTGAGTTAGGCGTTGCTTGGCTCTAAAAGACAGTCAACTCGGACAGTGAGGTGAGTAAGCATGTTACATCCATCTATTCACCCCGCTGACAAGTTCGTCATCTCTAGTATTCGCTCTAGCCCTGATCAACGTAACGACGAAGTATATATATCTGGCCGTCCAGCTACTCATGTGGTTGATATGCTTCATGCTCCTCATGGCTCGCGATCCTACGCGGATGGGGGCCAGGGGAAACATCAAGTCGCTTGCTTTGACGGCTAGCTGTAAACAGCAAGCAACGGCGACCGTGCGTATTCATGAACTCACTCGCCGCGTGATATCCACTCAAATCGTCCACGGTGAGCGTACATGCCGGACATCCTAACCCATCACCATAGTGTCAGCTCTGATTTTAATTTCGATTCCGCACAGGTGATTCCTAATCGGCTTCCGGCTGATGTGCTCGATGTCGCGCAAGCACCTAGCGCATTGATAGACCAAAGAATATAAAACGGCGTCGCCTTTGTATAGACCCCTCGGGCCTCTTCCGTTACTCGTTGTCTGGCAGCCATGTTCGCTATGTTAGCGGCCTTCGTTCTCCTAGGGGTTGCCGCTGCAAGCCCTCTCGCAGCGACGACTTTTCGCGTCCATGAGCTCCGCCCGGCCGTTCCATCCGGATTTACGTAGATCGGCCCAGCTTCTCCGCAAACGACGCTCAGCCTGCGCCTTGCACTTGCCCAGAGCAACCCCGATGGCGTTATCGACGCACTCTACCGTGTCAGTGATCCCGACAGTACGTCGTACGGGCAGTACTTGTCCAAGGAGGAGGTGGGTACCACTAATGGACATCACTATTTGCGTAGCTGACCGGTGATATCTTAGGTTGAGAGCTTCGTTGCCCCCGCATCTGACACGGTTGCGGCTGTCAACTCGTGGCTCACGGAGAATAAGCTCACTGCTACATCCATCTCCTCTGCAGGCGACTGGCTTAGTGTCGACATTCCCGTCGCCAAAGCTAACGAGTTATTCAACACCACCTTCAGTCTTTTCAAGCACGCCGCGACGGGTGCGGAGACCGTTCGCACCTTGCAATACTCTCTTCCAGGATCTCTACAGGGACACGTTGATCTAGTCCACCCAACTATTTCGTGAGTCGTACGCAGCAGCGTTACTTGATCTCGATTAAGTCTTGCAGATTCCCGGTATCCCTTGGACGATCCGCGCCGGCTGCCCCCGAACGGAGACGATCCGTTGCATTTGCGTCTCCTAAACATGCGTTGCGCGACGTAGACTCTGCGTGCGCCAACGGCACCGTTCCGGCGTGTGTGCAAGCACTATACGACATCCCGCTCACCCCTGCTGTCCACAAGGACCTCCAACTTGGAGTGACCGGTTTCTTCGGCAACAACGCGCACTACGCCTGGCTTGAGGTTCGTGTAGTTTGACCTTGCTGAGCTCACGTCCTCATCATTGTGTAGACTTTCCTGGAGACCTTTCGTCCCGATATGGACCCGGCGACCAACTTCAGTGTCGTCGGCATCGATGGCGGGTCGAACGACCAGAACGTACCCTCGGTCTCTGAAGGGGTACGTCTACCTTTAACGACGCTTGCTTCTTGACTAAGGCAGCTCTACTCGTACAGGAGCTCGATATCCAGTATACTGTCTGACTAGCCACCGACGTTCCTGTGACCTATTATTTCATCGGCATCGATAACACAGATGGAGACCTGGATGGATTCTTGGACGAGGCGAACGTTCTGCTGGCGCTTGATCAGCCTCCGCAAGTTCTGTCGACAAGCTACGGCTTCGCGGAAAGCAACCTGCCCTTTTCTCTGGTCGAGTGAGTTGGCGCACAGCGGCATTGCTTTTGGTACTGACCGCCGGTCACAGCAAGCTCTGCCAAGCATACGCGCAACTCGGTGCCCGCGGCACCACTCTCCTTTTCGACGCGGGGGACGGCGGAGCTGATTGTGCGGCGGACGGTTCCGACCGGTTCGGGCCCACCTTCCCATCCGACTGCCCTTAGTACGTTCGCGCCTCTCGCTTCCCGCAAAGTTCTCTCTACGGAACACAACTGATACTAATGCTCCCCAGTGTGACCTCCGTCGGCGGCACGCAGAACTTCTCCCCCGAGGAGGCCTGGATAGGCTCCAGCGGCGGTTTCTCGAACTACTACCCGCGTCCCGCATACCAAGACGCCGCCGTGTCCGCGTACCTCGCCACGCACGGGCAGGAGAACGCGGCACGCTGGAACGCGAGCGGGCGTGGGTTCCCGGACGTCGCGGCCAAGGCAGACGACGTGATCATCTACGAGAACGTGTTCTTCCATGGGGCGGGCACGAGCGCGTCGACTCCGATCGTTGCCAGCATCGTCGCGCTGCTCAATGACCGTCTCGCATCCGTGGGGCGGCCGCCCCTTGGATTCCTGAACCCGTGGCTGTACAAGGAGGGGTACAAGGCGTTCACGGATATCACGACGGGGAACAGCACAGTCCAGTGCCCTGGCGACGTACCCTTGCACCAAATTAACGCTACGGAGGGATGGGACCCGGTACGTCTTCTATGATGTTGCCGTTTGTTGAGACTTATATGTTGCGGCAGGTCACGGGCTTTGGGTCACCTCGGTTCGACAAGTTGCTCGAGATTTTGAACCTCTGAACAAGGTTGAGCGAGTCGGATATGCCATCTTCAATATATCATCTTTCCTAGCTGTCATGGACGTAATATTCAGGAGACATAATGATCATGCGGGGAGGTAGGGGTTATGTTGTCACTAGCAGATCTGACGTGGAGTCGGTGCTCAAGCACCAATTGCGGTCAATATTGACACGCCGGCGCCCAGTTCTATCACTATGGTGTGTTTCTAGCTGTTCTTTTCCGTCTACAAATGCATAGCTCAACTGCAGTTCTCGTTAATTTCTAGGACGGTAACTCAACAGACATACGCGAACCCCTCGCCAACGAAGTGAGCACCACTGCCGCGTGTTGATCCGCGAAGATGTTGTCACGTCCTGCAACAATCCGTACAAGTTGAAGGGGCCTCATATTTGATAATCTTCGATGAGGTTGGTTCTTCGTCCTTGTGCGTGCGTGTTTCCCCATTCATTGGAATTATCCCAGTTGAGTGCAGCTTCGTATTATGGCGCAGGAGTAATTGCGATCTGGCAGTATGCTCCTGTTGCTCGGCCCTGCTTCGGCAGGCCACCGAGAAGAAATCGGAACACCTTGGTCGCCCCGTCGTGGGCCGTTTAGTCCTATTTCGGTGAAGTTTTGTCCTCGAAGGACACCATCTGGTTTTCACCGGTGCGTAAATTCCAGATTCTCGACGACTTGAGGTGTATCTCCTCTATTGGCGGCTGTCAATTCATTAAAGCTGCGTCAATGGATTTTGGATTTGGTGCTTTTGTTCCTGATGCGAAGACTTGGTCGTTGTGCACTGCCGGTGTTGGGAAATCGGGAGTATGCCTGCTAGACGTCTCCAAGGTCGCGACGTCTTGCAAGCCGTGTAGTTAGACAATTTGCCTCGCGCTTGGGACGTTTGGACGCGCGCTACCGTGGTTGAGACGAGCAGAATATCACCGCCGCGGGAATCGTGTTCGACAGGCATCTTCTTGTATGCCGATATCAAGTTCTCAGGCGGTCGGTATCAGCTGGTTTCTTTGATGCTTCATTGTTCCTTAATGTGCGTGGGGGATTCGGCAGTATTGGGACCATCGCCTGTTGACGGTACCCCACGGATATTTCATGCTGTCCGCTGGTAGAGAGGTATGTCGCCGTTCGCGGCTTGCTTGAATTGCCCGAGGTCACACTTGTTGACGGTGCTTTATGTTTGGTTGAAATAGCTGTGCCTTGTTCTCGCAAGCGAATCAGCGCGGCGGCGCGTGATGGTGGGACGTACGTTCATACGGCATGCCGTCGTGTTGCTCGTTTGGGTCCGGCCACAGTGTTGACGAGCACACCATATTTCGGCACATATGGAGTGTTGCAGCCCAGCCGCGCGGCCGATCGCCCTCGAGTCCCATAGTTGGCGATGTTTCTCCTTGAGGCCTTCAACTTCGCTCATCTACTTATTCGGAGCTTCATCGTCTTCCAAAATGGCCCGGGCCTTGACGGTACCGGAGCCATAAGTAGCCCACTGACTGCACTGGCACCCTTGCTCACGGACGGTACTGGAGTTATGTTTACTGACCGCACCGCAGACCCGCTGACGGTACGGTAGCTATAACCCACGGACGGTACTGGAGTAGCAGCCCAGTGGCAGTGCGGGAGCTACAACCCACTGACCCCGCGCGCATCGCAAGCGAGCGCGTTTTCATGTATGTTCGCCACCGGTATGACGGCCTCCCAATTTCCGCGTTGCTTCAGTTGTACCTGATCTTACTTTTTGACAGACATTCTTGACCACATAGCGGCCGCGATGTTGCACTGGCGCGCGATCAGCACGATGAAGCCAAGCAGTGACACGTACAGCGACGGGACCATACCCAACACGCGTCATCCGCTATTGGTCAGCATCCACAGGCATGTCGGAGTGCGCGCCACCGCGGACAGAAGGAGGACGAGGACGGCGTGGATCGGAGGCGCTGAGTTGGATGTGGCGTCGTGGTTGAAAGGTGTGGCGAGCGACCAGGCGGACGAACTGAGGTGCGTACGGGGTGTGTTCCATGTTCTGAAAGATCCACAAGGCATCCCGCGCGACCGCGGCGTCGTTGGGGTCGGTGCTGGCCGTTATGGCGAGCGGCGAGTCGCGAGGCGCGCGGTGGCGTGACGGCTGAGTGGGATGGTGGTCGGGCCAAGTAGCGGTGAAGGGGCTCTGCAACGGCGGGAGAGGGTAGAGGAGAGGAGGACGGGGGCGGCGATGTGGGAGAGGACAAGAGGCGATTGGAACAAGGGGGCGTGCGCGCAGGGCTATATACCTGTGCGCCGCAATTCGTACTCCGCCGCGAGATTCCGGTGAGCCGCCATTGTGACCTGGCCTGCGCCTTATCACAGCATATTGTTCCCTGCTTCTAGCATAGACCATCGCGACGGCCAGCCCCGCGAATGTTTCCGTCGAAGACATGTGGCTGACCGCTCGCACGCCGGGACCGAGCTCACCCTCCGCCGACATGGCCTCTCCGGGGCAGTGTGGCGCACATCGCGCCTCCGTCAATTGCTTCTCGTCACTTCACCACCATCCTCTTCTCTTCGTCTGACTGCGATCGAGAGGTGTCGGTGGTTGAGGTGAAGACGATCGACGCCACAACGGCGCTGTGGCTGGCGGGCGTGCGCCACCGCCCGACATTGACGCCGACGCGCGACGCGTCGTGCACGTGCGGGCGCTAAGCGTCCTCTCGGGTCTGCCCCGCCCGGCGCCTTTCGCGTCGTTCCTCATCCGCACAAGGTGACCCTCTCTGTTTTTTTGCGACCGACCATCGAGCGGCCGCGCCGGTGTCAGTACTTCTTTGTGCATTGCGAGCTCTGCGCAATGTGCACGGCACCACCACCCCTGCTTAGGTGCCACAGCATGTTCAACGAGGGAGCGGAATCTCCCGAGTGAGTGGGCTCGACGTTCGTACTCATACGCAAATGCTGCAGTGAGTCACAGTACTACATCTGCTTTCTTGCTTTATTTATCACTGAATATCTGTGGCAGCTGTAGGACACCGCGTACATACTGCCTTCGACCTCTTCCTTCAGTTCGTGTTGGTGACCCTCGCTCCGGCTATCCCGGCGCTCAGATATGCTGTAACACATCCCGGTGGGATCAAGACTCGACTGATTCCCATTCACTACCCATAGGTACCCATGCGGTAAAGCACCCTGACTTCATAATTTCCACTCGCTCTGGCCCTAGATCGACGTAAACGGCGTGACGAGGTAAATATATCTCGCCCGGCCGGACTACTAGTACTCCCACGTAGGGCCAATGGCCCTTGCTTTCGCCATTGCTTTCGACCTCCCACGGAAAAGATGAGACAAGCAGTTGCGCGCAGATCGCTCTGAAGATGAGTCTGAAATGAAATGAATCGAGAGCTATGAACACCTGCGCAGTCATGCATTCACTCTCCGCGCTCCTTTCGCTGAAATCCTCCACGACGTGCGTATATGCCCGATATCCTGCCCTATCACTAGCGTAACCTCTGATCTCAACTTTGATCTTTGCACAGGTGATACCCAGCGGGCTTCCCGCTTGATGTGCGGAAGCAATGCATCGCTAGGCCGAAGAACATAAAACGGCACCGTCCCCGCGCTGACCCCTCGAGAGTTTCTCCTGTCTCTCGTGCTACCGCCATGTCCGCCGCGTCTGCACTCCTGGCCTTCGTGCTTGCAGGGGTCGCCACCGCAAGCCCTCTCGCGGCGACGACTTTCCGCGTTCATGAGCTGCGTCCGGCTGTTCCTTCCGGCTTTACGGAGGTTGGCCCGGCTTCGCCGCAAACGACGCTAAACCTTCGCCTTGCCCTTGCCCAAAACGACCCGGATGGCCTGGTTGACGCGCTCTACCGTGTCAGCGATCCCGACAGTGAATCACATGGACAGTACCTATCCAAAGAGGAGGTGCGCATCATCATGCTGGCCTCGTTCGATGCTACTATGTATGGAGTTGACCCGTATTTAGGTTGAGAGCTTCGTCGCTCCCAAACCCGACACTGTTTCGACTGTCAACGCATGGCTCGCGGCTAACAGCCTCACAGCTACATCCATTTCCTCCGCAGGCGACTGGCTCAGTGTCGACATCCCAGTGGCGAAAGCCAACGAGTTGTTCAACACCAACTTTACTCTTTTCAAGCACACCGCAACGGGTGGGGAGACCGTCCGCACCTTAGAATACTCCCTTCCAGGCTCCCTGCAGGGGCACGTCGACTTGGTCCACCCGACCATCTCGTAAGTCGCAATATCAGTCTAGTATAACATCGGCTAAGCAGTACTTTCAGGTTCCCGGTACCCGTTGCGCGGTCTGCGGCGGCTCCCTCCAAGCGGGAACCTACTGCTTTTGTGTCTCCCAAACTGGCTCTGCGTGATGTAGCGTCCGCGTGCTCCAACGGCACCGTCCCGGCGTGTTTACAAGCGCTCTATAACATCCCGCTCACCCCCGCCGTTAACAAGGACCTACAACTCGGTGTTACCGGATTCTTCGGAAACAACGCACACTATGCGTGGCTCGAGGTCCGTTCCGACCTGTAACCCCTTGATCTCTGTTCTAATTTTCTGCAGACCTTCCTTGAGACCTACCGTCCCGACATGGACCCAGCGACTAACTTCAGCGTGGTTGGGATCGATGGCGGTTCAAACGATCAGGACGTCCCTTCCGTCTCTGAAGGAGTATGTGTGCACCTCACAATACCTGCTTCTCGACTCACTTATATGCATATCCTTAGGAGCTCGACATCCAGTACACCGTCGGACTGGCTACGGACGTCAACGTGACGTACTACTTCATCGGGTTCGACAACCAGGACGGAGACTTGGATGGCTTCCTGGACGAGGCGAATGTTCTGCTCGGCCTGGACACGCCGCCGCAGGTGCTCACGACTAGCTATGGCTTCTCGGAAAGCGACCTTTCCTTCTCTCTGGTCGAGTGAGTATGTTGATAATAACACTGTTATCGACGCTGACCGGTGTGTACAGCAAGGTCTGCCAAGCCTACGCGCAGCTCGGTGCCCGCGGAACGACCGTCCTCTTCGCCGCAGGCGACAGCGGCCCTAACTGTGCGCCCGACGGTTCCGACAAGTTCGAGCCCACGTTCCCGTCTGACTGCCCCTTGTACGCACACATCTGTGTCCCCTTTCTCGATGACACAAGCTTGACCCTTCTCCTGCAGCGTGACCTCCGTGGGCGGGACACAGAGCTTCTCTCCCGAAGCAGCCTGGACAGGCTCGAGCGGCGGCTTCTCCAACTACTACCCGCGCCCCGCCTACCAAGACGCCGCCGTCTCCGCCTACCTCGCCTCCGCAGGCAGCACAAACGCCGCGCGCTGGAACACAAGCGGGCGCGCGTTCCCCGACATCGCCGCGAAGGCAGACGACATCGTGATCTACGAAACTGTGTTCGCGCACCTGCAGGGCACAAGCGCGTCGAGCCCGATCGTCGCGAGCATCATCGCGCTGCTGAACGACCGCCTCGCGAGCGCGGGGCGGCCGCCGATGGGCTTCTTGAACCCGTGGCTGTACAAGGAGGGGTGGCAGGCGTTCACGGACGTGACGACGGGCGGGAGCTCGGTGCAGTGCTCGGGTGGGGTACCGGTGCACCAGATTAACGCTACGGAGGGGTGGGACCCGGTGCGTGATCTTTTGCAGAGACGTCGTCGTGCTGTGGAACTCATTGGTAGGCACAGGTTACCGGCTTTGGGACGCCTCAGTTTGACAAGTTGCTCGAGCTCTTGAATCTGTGAACAAGACTTCTCAAGCAGCTTGGGCTTGAGTAAGACGGTTTTGTAGAACACCCGGACATTCGCTACTGGACGCTATTTGGTCTACTACTCGTGGATGCCGACTTTCAAATGACGGACCACTATGACGGACTCGATATCGAACTGGTATTACAATGCCCTTGGCGTACATGGATGCGTTGGCGCAAGGGCGCGTGCCTACTTAAGGCCCTCTATTCTGACACACATCTACAGCCACCCGTGCACCTTGAAGTCCTCGAGCGTGTCCTTCGTCGTCTCTTCCATCGCGCGGAACTTGACGCCAAGCACCGTCTTCACCCTGGTGTTGTCGTACGCAACTTCGAACTTTGCCTGCGACGGGTCGTAAGAGGTGTTGCCTGCGGGCAGCGTAGGCTCGATCTTGTGGGCGGCGGACACTATGCAACAGGGTCAACGTCTGCAAAGCTCTCAACGCTTCCAGGTAGCGTGACGCACCGAAGTCCTGGAACTTGAACTCTCTTGAGCTGACCAGGAAACGGTTGCCAGCAGCCTCAGGCTTCAGAAGCGCCTGCACATGCGTCTGCGCGATGTCCCGCACGTCCACGTACGATCCCCTATCCCAAACGTGTCAGCCACACGAGCCCCCCGCAGAGTGAAATGCCGGGCACCTACCCGTTGGTCGCGAGCGTCTCGTTGTCGAACATGCTCTTCACCACCACAAAGTACCAGAGCTGCGCAGAGGTGTTCAGGAGCTCCGGCTTCGCCACCTCGTGCAGGACCGGCCCGAACACATAGGGCGGGCACAGCGTCACCAGATCCCAGCCCAGCCCGCCCGCCGCCTTCTCCTTCTCGACAAAGTCCCAGGCCGCGCGCTCCGCAAGGGTCTTGCTCGCGGTGTACTTCGCGACCGCAGGAGCGGCCGCGCCCTGCTCGCGCACCGTCACGATGTCCTCCTCATTCCAGCTCGCCTCGTCGAGCACGAGCGTCTCCGCCGGGTTCGGGTTCTTGCGGACGACGGCGGCGACCGAGGACAGCACGATCACGCGGCGCAGGTTGGGCGCGTGCGCGCGCGCGGAGCGCAGGACGCTGAGCGTGCCCTGCAAGGCGGGGACGATGAGTTCGTCGGGCTCGACAGCCTTCAGGTGGAAGGGCGAAGCAGTGTGCGCGATCGCGACGACGTCACCGACGTACGCGTCGAATGCGCCTTCCTGTAGCGCATGTCAATATTCGTAGATCGGGGGGAAGGAGGAAAGGGGCGGACCTTGGTGATGTCATCGACGATGACAACCTCGAACTTGTCGCCCGCGGAGGCGAAGAGCGTGCGGAGGTGGCCCGCCTTGCTCTCCGAGCGGACGGTGCCGCGCACGGAGAAGCCGGCGTCGAGGAGCGTCTTGGCGACCCAGACAGCGACGAAGCCGTTCACTCCGGTGACGAGGACCTTGCCAGATGTTACAGCGGGCATGTTGATGTCAGTGATATTGGATGTTTGGTTGAGTGGTGCAGGGGGTTCTGAGTTATAGCTCAGAGGGGAGGATGGGTGTTGTTCGGATCTGTACGACGGTCGTCTCCCGCCTTATATACCATCCGGAATGGCTAGTACGTCCTCCCTCCAGCTTCGCACTAACTGCTATCCGCTGCACTGGTGCTGCTGAATAAGGACCTGCATGTATACGCCGTCGGGGAATGCATGTGAAGCGAAGGGATCGGGGCGCGAATAGTGATATCGAACCGAGGCGCGATCCTCGCACACACTCTTCCCGTAGTCCGTCACAGCTCTCCAGCGGGTTAGGATCGAACGACGCGCGATCGGTTTGCGTCTAGGAGCGGGTTGAGGGCTATCTTCAGCTTTTCAAAACAACCCCTCTGTTGAGCGCTGAGCCAGCAGCTGACATTTGCACAGCTCTGCAGCTGCAGGGTATTTCTCTTGTCGAGCCTCCCAGAGCCTTCCTCCATCTGACTGCTGGGTCCTTCTTCGCGAACCTCGTGCGAATGGGTGAAAATGACCGAATAGGAGGCATAGCTGCTTGTGCGAGCACACTAGAGGGCCTGAACGTTGGACCTGGATCATGTTGTACACGCCGGGTGATTTTCACCAGGATAAACATGCAAGACTGCTATCGGGTGGTAGAGTACGCTCGCATACCTTTCAGCGAATGCTAGTCGACGTCGACGCCAGGACATATAAGTTCTCGACGCTCGGGTTCCCGATCGGTGATTGCGAGGGTGGCGAGGAAGAGCTTGGCAAGAATCCCACTTACGCCAGCGCCAAACTCCGATCGGTGTACTCGAACCCGTGGCTGTGTAAGGGGGGGCTCCAACTGGTTCCAGGCGTTCGTGGTGAACGTTACATGTACGCCTCGACGGAGGGAAGTCGGTGCAGCGTTTAGGCAGTGCGCCGGGGCATCACATAAATTCTACGGGGGTATGGGACCGAATGGATCTGCTATCGCAGGAATACCCGTCGCTGCAGAGAAGTCGACTATTTTGATTCTTGACTTCGACAAGCTGCTCGAACTCCTGACCCTATAGATGATAAACGTGACATGTCGACTTCGGAAAATGTGCTCTTGTTGGATGCTATCCGACATTCTTTCACAATCATCCCGGGTCTAAAATTCCCTCTTGCATATGTGTTAAAGCCGATGAACCTAGTCGTCCGGAGTGAAAGCGATTGAGTTCCGGCTATCCCGTACAGTAGCGTCGTGGAACGGAGGCAAACGGGTAGATACATAAATCACCGTTCGCGTGTGATACTGAACGCCTCGGCAAGTGCCGGTGAGCAGGCGCTCGCTCGCTGCGCAGGCTACATGGGGGCCGGGCGATCTCTATTCAAAAGCCCGCCGTTCACGAGGGGCTAGCAGTCCGCTCGTAAAAAGGCAACTCAGACATGTAGGGATCTCTATTGTATCATTGTATCAAACAATTAGTAAGTTCTTCTTGGAGTTTGCCGCAGATTACGTACCTTGAGCACTGACTGTTGAGACTATCCCTGCGCTCTACAGGAGGGACGGAGCCTTGTGGCTCGCTACACATGGTAAGACGAGTGTAAGTGGGGTCTGGCAGATCCATACCAGGAAAAAACTCACCTCTCATTAGGCAAATTCCCCACCGGGACCGCATTTCCATCCGCGAGGTCTCCGGCCAAAGTCTTCGTAGAGTCCCCGTCATTTTGATCGACCGGGGGTGGCACGTCCTCCGGCGGTGGTAGCCTAGCCAAAATCTCTTCGGTTAAGGTCCTCGTCGACGCCGGCAGGTGCTCCAGCGAGAGCACTGGTAGAAAGCAAGGAGCGAGATCCTCCCGTCGGAGATTGCTACGGACTGCCACGGATTCTGCGTCCTCGCTCGCCCACAGCATGGACATCACCACTAGAGCCAACTCGGTGACCTCCTTGTATACCAGTTGTAGCTGATAGTCATTTCCCCATCTTCTATAGGACAATTGTAGGTGTTTGAGCACCTGCTCGCGTTCGTGTGCCTCGAGTAGGCGATGGCGGGGAGCCTGGTGCAAGTCCGGCCCCCCGAACTGCATCTCGGTGAGCCGGATCCAGAAGCCCCACAGCATCGATGCGCGGACGAGTCCCGTCGCAATGTGGTCCGCATCCAAGGTATCGAAGCGGAAAAACCGCCCAGGGTCGGGGTCTTCGAGCAGCGTGTGCAAGGGTAAAGCGTACAGGGTGACGATGCTTCCCAGTGTGCCCCAGACGTGGCGACGGACGGACGACGACATCGGGACCGCCGATTTTACCAGTCGGGAAAGGTATGACACCAGGTCGTGGACTGAGGGGGTATACGGATAGTACCTGGACACTAGGATGTCGCCCGGCGGGCCATCATTGGCGTATGGCGGCTTAGGGCTATACATTGTGACATTTCCAGCGATGCGAATGAGGTCGACGAGCAAACTTGATTCAGCGGAAAACTTCGTCTGGTTCCACTCAGATGAGGCGGATTTGAGCAGAAGAAAGAGTGGCTTGTCTGCGCTATAGTGGTCCGACTGAGAGAGCGCCAGAGCCAACATGCGGGCCGGATGACCAGGGTCACTCCTGTGATGCAGAGTCGGCAGCCCGTCAAGCCCCTCCTCTAGTACATAGGTACCATGAGCTCGGAACACCGCGCATATTGTTCGCAGCATAGGCTCTAGGACCCCAAGGCGTAACAACGTGCCATTGCGCACCTGATACGAGATGTCGAGAAGTCGGTGAAGAGCTCCTCTTTGGATGAGTTGTATGATAATCGCCGAGGTGATTTTGTTGCTGTCGTCATCGCTGGTAGGCGGCATCAGCGACGACTTCATAGACCGAATCCACCGCGCCAAGATATCTTGCAAAATCGCGGTGAATGGTTCCAGAAGGGGGAGCCCTATCCTCCATATCGGCACATCCCTGGCCATGACCATCATCACCTCGAGCGGCAAGTCATGGGGAGTCGTAGGCGGCGCAAGCCAGGCTGTGTCAATGATGCTCTGGAGGGCCATGCACAACGATCTTGCTGCACCGTCGGCACTTGCGTCAATGGACAGCAGCTCCTCGTCGTCCACCAAGCGAAGGGCAGAAGAGTGATCCGGCCACGAGAGGAAAAGCGCGGTAACGTAGCCGGTAAGGGAGTAGATCCAATACAGGGGGGGAGATGAGGGAATTCCCAGAAAGGCGCGCGGGAAGTCTGCTTGTTCACAGTACTGGCCAGATGCCAAGATATGGCGAAAAACCCCCAAGAGCCTCCAAATGAGAGCGGCACTGGGTTTTTCACTGGCCCCATAGCTGGAAAACGAAACGTAGAGAGCGATACGTATCACCGCTCTGATACGAAGATCTTCAAGTTTCAACGCTCCCTCGGGGAGCGCGTCAGGTTCTCCTGCTACCCGGGATCCCAAATGCTCCACAGGGCCATGTGAAAGTCGTTCCTCCAGTTGAGTGACGAGGGTGACCATCGTAGGACCATTGGACAGCAAATGCAGTACCGCTTTCGAGTCGTTGTCCTTCCCGAGTCCATTTTTTGTTGGCCGGATTAATGTTTCCAACGCGCCTAGAGCAAGCGAGAGGACGGTCGGGTCTGTATCCAACGAGAGCAAGGCGGTGAGGCGAGTCGCGAAGGGCCATATGGTGCTGAGTTCTTCTGGTACGCGGGGCTCCACGATAGCCTCACCAGGTCGAAGGGATCGGAAGGCTGGTGCGATAGCGCAGATGGCCCAGCACAACTGGTGACGAGCAGCGCGGGAGACACGTGTTTCTGGCCTCATCATCAGCGTCATGTGTCCGAGCCAAGCGTAGGGGCTGTAGAGGACTGGGAGCATAAAGCCGTGGCGTTTAGGATACCAGACGTCGTGGAGTGCTAGGTAGATGATCGTCTTGATTGCGTACATGTGGTCTTCGTGGTCCTGACGCCTTTCACTGTCGGGATCCATGGTACGTGATGACGAACGTACGGTTGGCTTCAGGGTGAGGCGAAAGAGGTGACGGACAACGTCTTCGGCGGGGAAATCCTCCGACCACGGCGCACGACATGTTCCGCTTTCTGGAATACACACACAGAGTCGTAATACCGATGCCAGCAGCGAGAAAGGAAGGCGTTGGTAGTCCTTGAGAAGTGAGACGACGATAGGATATGTAGACGGAGAGAGGAGAGAGGGCATAGGGCTAACTGTTGGTGGCACCATGAGGAACGGCTGTACCGTCGGCATGTTGCTCGTAGGCATTGTCGGGTCTTCCTCCTCATTCTCAGGGCTGTCCAGGGTAGTCTCTGAATGCAGAACTGCGAGAATATAGATGGCTTGGGCCGCCGCTTCTTTATGGGGCTCAGACAGCGCCTGAAAGGAGGGCACGGCGGACATCCAGGACTGAAGGAATTGTTCTATGGAGGTGATCGCGCCCTGTTTAACAAACAGCCGCCGATGTAGAATCAGGTGTGGGAACCGCCGAACAGCGTAGTTGAGCTCCTCCGTTTCGTGCATCCGGTCCGAATTGCGCAACAACCAAAGAAGGATGCGCGCATCCAACGACGATTCTCTCTCCTTGATGACTTTCTCGTCGTGACTTCGAAGGGACGAGATGCGCAACAGATCGTATTTTCGGGACTCCGACACAGCGATGGCGCCAGGGGTGTGGAGTTCGAAGTCTCCGTCTTCGACAGAGGAGCTTTGACGCCGACGCCCGCACAAACCTGAGCAGGTATGTACCACTCGATCCCAGAGGTGGTGAAGCGTCCGCGCTATCCCGCCAAATATAGCACGTATCTTCCCCCAGGCCGCGACCCAGCGATCCATAACCAATGCGAAGAAGACCGTGGCGGATGTCTTGAAAGGGCAGTCGGGGTAGACGTAGGCCAAGGCGTTTGCTACCACGTAGACGATAGCCGTGATACAGATGAGGATGGCGGAGATGAGCGCCACAAATCTGTTGATGTCCCAGACGAAGTCGACGAGTCCAGCAAAGAATAGGAGTAGCGCAACGTGGAGGAGGATGGGCAAGATGGAGAGTATTGCGGGCAGCTTCCATCGATGAACACCGTCCATGCGGTACTGGCGATGACGCGCTCGGTTGGCTGGGATGGCCTGCGAAAGGCCGGCAAGGAGATAGTTGATCCACTGTTTAGCCAGGATTGTGATGAGCGCGGTGGCCAGGCTCAGAATGAGGCTGGAGAACCAATAGATGTTGACTCGAACGGCAGATGAAGCAACCTGGAAGGGTTGCATGACGGGCATCGGGCTGCTCGTAGTGGAAGCGTTACGAGACACCTGCACTTCGTATAGGATGGCTTGGAGTGATTCGAGCACTGGATCCGATTGCAGACTTTGGTACGACTCGATGATGAATGTCGTCAATACAGCTGAGAACAGGGCCGCCTGCCCAATCGACTCTCAGCACGATCGAGTTGAGACAGCACAGAATAGACGAAACGTACAAATATGAGGATCGCATCGAGATCGGCATTCCACGCCTTGATTGTCTCCCTGTCTTCTGCCGGGGCATGCTCTAGGTACAACGGCCACATCATCGACATCGCGTTCGCACTCAGTAGTGCCTATATAACATGTTGCTTCAGATGGAACGCGAAGCACTTGCATGATTATACCTACCTTGTCCTTGACCTCGTTCTCAACCTCATCCAAAGGCTTTGCTTCAGACGCCGGAGGCTATATCGCAATCAGTGCGGAGCTGCTACTGCCCCGAGGCATGGACGTACCTTTTGCCCTCGCCCAAGTTGAGGCGAGCGCTCAGCTTTATCACCAATAGATGCCCCGCTAGCGTCCCCGCCAGTAGCAGTGCGGCTTATGGTGGGTGCTGCAGGCTTTTGCGTAGCGTCGCTTCCCATGCGAAGGTGGGCACCCCGATGTCCACCTTTGCTCGTCGTCTTGTCGTCGTCGCGGTCCTTCAGCTGGGCTCCCGGCTGGGGGGCGAGTGAAGTCTGCATAGCAGCAGGAGATCCAATGGATGAGCTTTACTTTTCATACGAATCACGATTGCACGCACCATTCTCAAAATTGGCCGTAGGGAGTCTAGGTGGTGGTTCCTAGTATACCGAGCGTGAGCAGTGCCTCGATCTCCTATGGATAACACTTCCGGCGTTTGAAGGCACGTGTGGGGCACGGTTCTTGGGGCGCGGTTCTATGGGCATGATCTGGATTCTGAACGGTGTGATCAGCCGACGTATAGGCGAAAGAACAGCGTGGGCGCACCAGGAATGCACAGCCGAGTTGCAGTTGACGCTAGCTGCGCCCTAAAGTGTCCCGGGCGTTTAATAGCTAACGAGGTGTGCGAGACCGGACGTGCAGAGATACGACGCGAAGCAAAATCTATGTATGTCATTATAGTTCACATGGTAGATAGGTACATCGAAAACGCGTGATGATCGTGCAGAGAGTCGTATCTGACGTTCGAAAGCAAAACACACCGCAGCAGTACATTCATTCCCTCCCACAGAGCGTGCACAGCCGCCTACGCCATCTTGCCGAGCACGCGCGGCTGCGAAACGTCCGCCATCTGGATGAAGATGTCGTCTGCGGGGTGGCGATACAGGGGCGCGCGGAGGCGCTTCTGGTCGAGGTGGTGGCCGATGAAGCCGATGCTGCGACCGAGGACGAACAGACCGTTGAGCGTACCAATCTGCACAGACAATAAGCACACGCGATCGCAACGCGATAATAAAAGACCACTGACCTTGATGTACTCGTCGGCCTCGTCCGACGTGAACGCGCCACTGTCGCGGAGCAGGTCGACGAAGCAGACAGCGATGCAGCCGTCGACGTTCAGGATGAGCGTGTCCTTCTTCGACGTCGTGACCTTCTCGACCGCGAGCGCGTAGTCGAGCAGGCTGTGACTCGGGAAGTTCTTGCGCACGTATTCCTTCACGAGCTCAACGCGCAGATCCGGGTTGTTCACGCTCTTGATCTTGTGGCCGATACCGCTGACTGTGGGCGGAGTGGTCAGTGCATACTCAGACGTGGCACAGGAGAGGGGTACGCACTGAGCTTGTTCTGCTTCCTGCAGGTGTCGACGAACTCGCGGGGGGTGAGACCGGTGTCGCGCGCGTTGGAGAACATGCTCGCGGCCTCGTCGAGGGCACCACCGAAGCGGGAGCCGATCGTGAGGAGACCGGACGCAAGCGAGGAGATGAGGTCCTTGCCCGCACGGGTCGCGACGATCGTGTTCATGGCACTATAAGCTCGAGTCAGCTCGTCTGCCAAACGTATCAATGCTCACTGATGGCTTACCCAGACACGGCGGGACCGTGGTCAGCAGTGAGCATGAGCACCATCTCGATGAACTTGGTCGCCCACGGCGGGAGGCGGCGCTTGAACCACAGCAAGCTGACGACACCACCGACACCGATGTCCTCCTTGAACACGTCCGAGATACGCATCCCGGCGTACAGCAGCTCCTGCCCACGCTCGTCGGAGATCGTCGAGATGAACGCGGCAGGCTTGCGGATAAGCCCGAGCTCCTGCGCCCACTTGTAGTCCATGGGGATGACGGGGGGCTCGCGGTCCGTCTGGGGCTTGATGACACCCGTGGCGACGAGGCGCTCGTATGTCTGCGTGAGCACCTCGGGCAGGTCCTCGAACGTGTCGGGCACGATGAAGCCGGCAGCGCGCATCGCGTTGTTCTTCGCGTCTGCGGTCTCCATGTCCGAGTTGGCCATCGAGCCAGCGTGCCCGAATTGCACCTCCGTCGTGAACATCTTCGCGCACGTCCCGATAGACCACGCGATGATAGGCTTCTTGATTATGCCCTTCTTGACTGCCTCGATCACGCGGTACTCCTCGATACCGCCGACCTCGCCGAGGAGGACGAGGAGCTTGCACTCGGGGTCCGCCTCGTAACGCAGGAGGTGGTCGATGAACGTCGAGCCGGGGTAGCGGTCACCGCCGATGGCGATACCCTCGTAGGTACCGTTGGTGGTGAGGGAGAGGATGTTGTTAAGCTCGTTCGACATACCGCCGGACTTGGAGACGTAGCCAACCGAGCCGGAGCGGTAGAGCTTGGAAGCGATGATGTTGTCCATCATACTGCGATGCACCATTAGAGTTCAGAAAACACACAAGTGTGAAACGCAAACACTCACCCGCCAGAGTTACCGATACGGAAGCAGCCGGGCTTGATGCCACCAACAGTCGCAGGGCCGATGACAAGGATGCCCTTCTTCTTTGCGATGTGCAGGATCTCCCTGGCGTGACGCTCGGGGACACCCTCCGCAATCAGCGCAACGCTCTTGATCTGCGCAAACTCGAAGATCTCGAGCGTGCTCGAGTACACACTGCGGGAACTCGCGAAGTTCACGACAACGTCGACCTCGGGGTGCTTCTTCACCGCGTCCGCGACGCTCGTGTACACGGGCAGCAGCGTCTCCTTCGTCCCCCAGTAGAACTTCTGGATGTGGTGGCCGCCGAAGGGGTAGATCATCGCTGCCACGCTGGGCGTCTCACGCCCGCACGAGTAGTCGAAATCGAGCATGCCCTGGATGGCGCGGGGCTGCAGGCCGTACACGAACGAGCGCGTCTTCGCGTCGAAGGGGCGGAACCACGGACGCGAGTGTGCTGCACCCGTCTTGGTGTCGAAGGATACAATCTGGTCCTGCGGTTGCGTACGCTCGCCGTCGGGGTGGATGGTCCCGACAGTGTGTTCAGGCTCGAGGTCGCCACCAGCAGCGGGGCTCTTGGGCGAAGAAGGTGCGGGGGTCGCGGCAACGGAGTGGAGGGGGTTTTTGGGCTTGCCGGTCACACCGAGCGCGAGGGGGACGATCGCAGTGATGTGGGTGTCGGGGCCGTAGACCTTGATGGGGACACCGAGAGACTCGCCGAGCAGGCGCATCGCCTTGAGACCCTCCTGGTAGTTGGGGCCGCCACGACGAATGTAGATCTTGACCTTGTGGTTGATGAGAGGCGCCTTGTACTCCTTGAGCGCGCGGATGATACCCTTGAAGGTCGCCGCGACGTTCGTGAAGTTCGCAATACCACCACCGATGATGAGGATCTTGCCCTCAGCGCGCGGCGTGCCGCGGGTCATCAAGTCAACTGGAAGCAGGTCTTAGCATCGAACAATGTATCCCGGGATATGGCACTCACCGATGGTCTTCGCGTACTCGTACGTCTGGCCCTCGGAAGGAGCACCGGAGTATTCGCCGTAGTTGGCGAGCTCGTCCGCGAAGCCGTGAGCGGCAATCGCGTCGGAGTAGACGACGGAGGCACCACCACCGGCGACCATCGTCCAGATGCGGCCCTCGGCGTTGAGCACAGTCAGCTTCAGCGAGGCACCGGTCGACGCATCGAGTTTCTGGATGTACGCCTCTTCCTTCGTGAGGTCACGACCGAAGGGTGCGGGCCAGACCTAGAAATATACGGTGAGAAGATGTGTACAACAAGAGCGACGCTATACTTACCATCGGGGGTCCACGGTCTGCGCCGATGACCTTGCCCTTGGTCGTCGTCGCCTGGGCACCCGACTCGTAGATAGAAAGGTCACGGGCGATCGCCCACTTCGGGCCGCAAATAGACTCCGCAGTCTGGTCGAGCTTCGCAGCCATGTCGAGGTACTGGATCGTGGGCTCCGCGCCGTTAACGCCATCGAGCACAACGAGGGGGTTGATCTCGAGGTACGCGAAGTGCAGGTCGACGTATACCGAGTAGAGGCGGGTGAGGAAGTCGACGAGCGTCTCCTTCTTCGCCGCGGGTACGTGAGGGAGGAGGGTCTCCGCGATGGTTTGTCTCGAGGGGAAGGGCTCATTTACGGGGAGACTGAGCTTGAGCGCCTTCGCGTCGACGTCGCCGATGTCGACACCGCCCTCGTGTGTGAAGAGGATGTAGTCGCCCTCGCGCGCGGAGTTGATGCAAACGTAGTATTCGGCATCGGAAGGATGAGGGAGGAAGGGCTCGACGATGAAGTTGTTCAACGTGCCGGTCACGGACTCGACCTATAACGGAGTAGGATGAGCACGCAGAGTCAATGATTCTGTAACGCCAGCTAGCAGGATTGCCCGCGACCGAGCTGCCAAAATTGCGCAAAGCCCGGGGAAAGCAGTAGAACCACCCGGAGCGCCGCAGACACTTGGACGCTCGACCGAACATCCTCCAGCGCGGTGACTTCTATCGCCGTGGCTTCGGATACGGGGAGAATGCATGATGGACTAGCCAGCTGCCCCTATGGCCGGCTGAGTCGCGAGTACGCAGAACAAGACCTCAAGGCCGAGGTGAAAGCCATAGGACCCGGTGTCACGAGGGATATGAAGAACAGGACCGATTCTCACGGGAGAGCGAGATGAAAAAAAAAAACCCACAACCTCTCGGTAGCGGGAATTTGTTGGATGTGTAGATCGGCAAGATCCAATAGAGTTATCACGTGGGGGACCGACGCGTGCTAAGCGACCTCACCCCTAAGGCGCGTCGCGGACGCGCCGTGATGCATGAGGTTAATGAGGTGGATTTTGTGGTGTACGATGGCGATCTGGGGCAGACGCAGCATCCCCAATGAAACGCGTCTGAGCATTTGACATGCCAGGGGCCACAACTCGACTTGATGGGGGCACGGACTGGGAAACGCGAAGCTGTACTCACCTTCTGGGGCTTGCCCGCGCGCTGCTGAATCCACGGCTTCGCCTCGTCCCAGGTCTTGTTGAGCGCAAGGAGACCGGCCTTGCCACGGCGCTTGATCAACTGATCAGGCTTCGCTACGAGCTTCGTGTTGAAGACCCAACCGGGGAGCTGGGTGTCGGGCGTGATCGTGTTTGTTGCGGGGTCCCATGAGACCTGGGCGACCTTGGGCGAGGGGTAGACGAGCTTCGTCTTGACGGTCGCGGAGAGGTCGACGGGAGGTGCGCGCTCGAGCCAGTACGCGAGCAGAAGTTTCGCGTCGTATTCGCGGATGGCTGCAGCACTTTGTGAACATGCGCATCTAATGCGCAGAGATGGGTAGCTGCATACCTTTCGAGGACATTTTGGGCGAGCGGGGACGTCTAGGGAGGGGAGATGGGGGAAGGAAGGAGAAGGGCGAGGGCGGTTAGTGGTGGTCGGCCCAGTGCGTATTTAAATCGAAGGTTAGGCGGCGTCGTCGGAGGTCGCCTCACTTTCGCAAAAATCGTAGATGGGGGGATGCTAACCGCCCGTTTTAGGCACATCCCAATAGTAGCCCCCAACTTTCGCACGAGTGCTATAATCTGTTTCTATTGGCCCTGCCTTCTGTGCTCGTATGGTTGAGGACGCCTCTTTGTGACGAGCGCCCGTGCTCATTTGTAATCCTGCTAAGGCTCCTTCACACAACACTTGTAGGGTTTGTTCTATGTGCAGAAACGATCAGAAAGGACATGCTAACAATCCTGTCGGGCTGTTTCCCCGAAATTCCAAAATTTATGTCGTAGGTCCTCGATTTGGCGCACCCTGCTGACTAAGCCATACCCATATATGGCATCTTAGGCGTCTAATTGGCGAGTTCAAGCTCCGCTGTTGCACTCAGTCACTGTAGGCAACTTTCCTTGTCTTTCCTGTCGGATTATGAGGCACCCCCATGGCCGACGGTCACTTCAAAGCCGGCTTAAACTTGTAGTCCCCCTTCTCAGCTCTCTCAAGCCTCTCAACCGCCCTATCGAGCGCTTAAATTGTCGTTGACCCCCGGCCGATTTGGCGCTTTTTCTAGGGTTAGGGTTAGACGCCCAGAATTTTCTGTACGTCGGGATTTGAGCTCAAATGGGGTCCTTTGGTATGTAGAATTTCGTTTTTGAGGTCCAGAAATGGATGTGGAAGCATGACATGAAGTGGCGTCCTCAACCATACGACCATCTGTGCTATGCAGTCGCAGGTACCCGCCTTGTTCCATCGCAACAAGAATGGCGCGCATGCGCACGCTATCGACGTTTCACCCCTGGACGGTCGACCCATTTCCGAGCTTTGCACACGCTAGCGCGCATCGGTCTCTGGAGGGCATCGATATCTCGCGATCATCCATCCACCTCTCCGCTCGCGTGGAAAACGCATGTCGGGCCATGCCACAATGCCGACGTTCTCTCGCCTATTCTTTTACGACAGCATTCGCTGCCGCGGCGTGCCTGCCCTGTCTAGAACAGCAAGCGCGGCCCTTGAGGCGCACTTCGCGGACACGCCGTTATCATTTCGCGCTTCGCCATATGCACGCAGGTGAGCTCCATGCAATCGATGCAGACCACGTCGGACGTTTTCATGCCAGACGTACGGGTCTGAAACGCCTTGGTCGCGCCAGGCGCTCCGGCAATGCGCAACCCGCTCCGTGGAGTCTGGATAGGTCTGGATGGACGCCGCCGGCTCCGAGTTGAGCGGGACACCGCAACCTGGGACGCCGGGGAGGCGTCTTGGACACAATGCTCTCCGTGAGTTCCGTCGGGCAAGTTGCAGCGCTTCGAGCTGCGAAGGAAATGACATACTGATTATGTCCAGATCTTGTCAGACCAGGCCCCCAGGCCTGCAGGAACGCTGCGTGTCTGGATTCGCATTCGACTAAGGGTCATGAGAGCTGCTCAATTCTAGCCGGACGGAGTCGCTCCAGAGGATGTGTGCATTGAAGGAACAAAGCGGAAATACCCGAGGAGGTGCAGAACGTCGAATCGTCCCGGTCGTTCGACGTACGCATCTCCCAGATCCAGTAATTGTTGGAACTCATCCCTAAACCTCCTCTGCTCATGGCAGCACTTTGGGCGATGGGTTGGATGGGTTTACACCGTTCGCAGGAATTTTGGGCTAATCTAGCTTCAGTCCAGCGACTACGTCCGGCCAAAATTGAGCAGCCCTATGCAATAGTCAAGAGACTCGAGAGTCGAGAGCATGAAGTTGTTGACATCGGCTCGGTCCGAAACTGAGCCAATGAGGTTTACGCCATTGGAATGTTCTGCAGGGGCAAAATGAATATGGCGCTATAGTGTAGCGGTTATCACTTGGGATTCTGACTTCGTGAGTTCCCAAAACCCAGGTTCGAGCCCTGGTAGCGCCTGACGCTCACCTTTTGCTTCATGAAGTCGAGTACATCATGACATATCGCCGGTCGGAACCTTCAACAAGACGCCGAGCGTCGAGCCTGCTGTAGATGTCCTGACGTCCATGTCCATTTTGCTGGAAGGTATGCGAGCACACTCCAAATTGGCTTGATGTACTCACGCCCGATAGCATTTCATGTTTATCGCGTCGAGAATCACCTGCTTGCCCCGCCAGGTTCAGGTCCGTATGTGTGAGCGACGTGGGATGACGACAACCATGTGCACGCCTGCGCAAAGTATAAGTCAAGTATTCACAACTCGCACAACTTTAGGTACTCTACCCGCTCGGCATCTCATGCCCATTCGCACGCACCCCTCCGCCTGAGATACGATGCTCGCGAAGAAGGATCCCGGAGGAAGGCCCTAGAAGACTTCGCCGATCAGATAAGTACTTCTGCAGGATTTGCCTGCTAGCTGAGAGACCGTTTGTTTTTGAAAGCCGAATGCAGCGCCTCAATCCGATCCCAAAAGCAAACCGATCGCGCCTGCTTCACACGTTGAACGGGCCCGGGACGAGTATTTGTGCAAGGATCGCGCCTTGGTGTGATATCACTGCTCGCACCTCGGCGATCCTTTCACTTGACATGTAAGGATCCCCCGACGGCGTATACATTCAAGTCATTATTCAGCAGCGCTGCAGCGGATAGCAGTTAACGTGAAGCAGTAAGAAGAACGGCTGACAAACTCGGCCATGGGCGCATTTGCCGTTCGGACAGTATATAAGGTGGGGAGCAACGTTCGCAGCGGTCCGAACAACTCCCATCCTCCTCTCCTACGATTCGACATCCTCCACACCGCATCAACTCGCTCACACACCCACTGAAACCAACATGCCCGCTGTAACATCTGGCAAGGTCCTCGTCACCGGCGCGAACGGCTACATCGCCGTCTGGGTCGTAAAGTCCCTCCTCGACGCCGGCTTCTCCGTACGCGGCACGGTCCGCTCTGAGCGCAAGGCAGGCCACCTCCGCACGCTCTTTGCCTCCGCGGGCGACAAGTTCGAGGTGGTCATCGTCGATGACATCACCAAGGTCTGCCCCTTTCCTCATCTCCCCTCGGTCCGCGTGAATATTGACGCGCCCCACAGGCAGGCGCATTCGACGCGCACGTCGGCGACGTCGACGCGATCGCGCACACCGCCTCGCCCTTCCACCTGAAGGCCGTCGAGCCTGACGAGCTCATCGTCCCCGCCTTGCAGGGCACGCTCAGCGTCCTGCGCTCTGCGCACGCACACGCTCCGAAGCTGCGTCGCGTGATCGTCCTCTCTTCGACGGCCGCGGTCGTTCGTACAAACCCGAACCCGGCGGAGACGCTCGTGCTCGACGAGTCGAGCTGGAACGAGGAGGACGTGGTGACGACGCGCGAGAAGGGCGCGGCCGCGGAGGGCGGCGTGAAGTACCGCGCGAGCAAGACCCTCGCGGAGCGCGCGGCGTGGGACTTTGTCGCGAAGGAGAAGGGGTTGCAGTGGGACCTGGTCACGCTGAACCCGCCGTTTGTGTTCGGGCCGTTCTTGCACGAGGTGGCGAAGCCGGAGGATCTGAACACGTCTGCGCACACCTGGTACTTTGCGGTGGTGAAGGGCACGCTCGACAACGAGGCGCTTGCGAACAACGGGTATGTGCTAATTGTTTCGCGATTTGCAGGGGGACGGCGGGACTGACGGGTTTGCTCCAGCGGATCGTGGGTGGACGTACGGGACATCGCGCAGGCGCACGTCGAGGCGCTCTTGAAGCCTGAGGCTGCTGGCAACCGGTTCATCGTCAGCTCAGGCGGGTTCAGGTTCCAAGACTTCGGTGCGTTATGCCACCCTGAGGAAGCCTGGACGAACAGGACTGACCTTGCTCCAACAGTGTCCGTCGCCCACAAGATTGAGCCCACACTGTCGGCGGGCAACACCTCCTACGACCCGTCAAAGGTGAAGTTCCCGACGACGTATGACAACACCAGGGCGAAGACGGTGCTCGGCATCAAGTTCCGCACGGTAGCCGATACGACGAAGGACACGATCGAGGACTTCAAGGCGCGTGGGTGGCTGTAGACGTGCGTTAGACTAGAAGGCCCGGAGCAGGTACGCGCAGCTTGTGTACGCTAAGTTGTGTACCACAATTGCATTGTATCACCAGTTCAGCATGAGGTCAGCGATGGTAGTCCATCATTGGAAAGTCCGCATGCAAGAGCCCAACCTCCGGTCCGAGAGTAGTCATGAAAGCCAGTCGCAAACATATTCCAAGCTTGACGAGTCTTATTCACAGGTCCAGGAGCGCGAGTAATTTGTCCAACTGAGGCGTCCCATCCCGGTGATGTACGAAAACAGTTCAGTACTACGTTGCGACAACAAATTCTGCCAAGAAGACGTACCGGGTTTCGCCCTTCCGTAGCGTTAGTCTGGTGCAACGGCACGGCCCGCGAACACTGCACGGAGCTCCCGTCCGTTGTAACATCCGTGAACGTCTGCCACCCCTCCATGTACAGCCACGGGCTCGAGAACTCCATTTGCGGCCGCCACACAGTCGCGAGGCGGTCGTTCAGAAGCGCGATGATGCTCGCGACGATAGGTCTTTGTACTCTCGTGCCCTGCATGTGTGCGAACCCGGTCTCGTAAATCACGACGTCGTCCGCCTTCGCGGCGATGTCCTGAAACGCGCCGCGCCGGTTCGTGTTCCACCTCGGGGCATTCGCGCTGCCCAGGAGGATACGGCAGGCGGATACGGCGGCGTTCCGGTATGCGATCCGCATGTATTAGTTCGGGAAGCCGTTGCTGGGGCCCGTCCAGGCTGCCTCGCGGGGAAGCTCTGGGCGGAGGTCACGCGCATAGACATGCAACAGACCTTGCTGAACACAGTGGTCAGTGTCAACAACAGCGTTATTCTCAAGTCACTCACTCGTTCAGAGTTACATGTAGAAGCCGAATTAAAATCGGATTCGAGGCGGAGCAACTTGAGTGCCAAGTGGGCGCCGGAGAAGAGCGCGCGAGGGAGGCGCCTGGGAACCACGCCGAGTGAGTGTAGGCGCTTAAGAGGTATACGTATTTTGTTCCCTTCTTGCTGCCAACATGTGGTCAGCGCTGTCACGAACGAGATTGGAAACATGAGCCACACGTGTCCAAGGACGCGCCAGGGGGCGATGATGGCGTCTAGAAGAACTCGGAGTAAGCTCAGAGGACGACATTGACTCGCAAGCCTCCGAGCTCCTGTCGATCGCTGTCGATCCACCACCTCCCCTCGATTCTGTGCAGCAAGATGGTGAGTGCGCAAACATTTTCTCTCTAAGGTGCTGTGTCCGTTCATTCCTGACATTACCAATACCGATTCGCTTTAGACCGATTTCGTTCTCTCAAGCCCATCTCAGACGTTAACGGATGACGATCACCACTCAGAGTCTGAGTCGAAGTCGAGCGATGAAGCACCTCCAGGTGACGCGTACATTGATGTTGAAGACATAGGAGATCTGGGCGACTCTCTTCCTCAACGATCGTCTCGGAGTCGGAGTAGTCGGAGTCCCAGTCTGGATGGTGGTGACTACGGGCGGTGGGCGCCGATCGAGAGGCTGGATGCGCAAGGCTACCAGGTTTCTGCCCCTTCCAGAGCTGTGAACTGGGCCATGGTAGACGTGCGAAGTCTCGTGGCATCTTCTCCGTCTGCGACTTCGCCAACCGACTCGGATGAATTTACACGATCGCCACCACTAAATCTCCTTCAGTCCTCCATCTTCCCCAGAAAGCTCGATGGCCACGGGGGATATAAGACGGCACGGATGGCTCATGACGGCCTGCACAACGGTGCCGGAACCGACTTTGAATCTTTCGACCCAAAGCGCAAGACCTCCCGGAGTCGACCGAGGGGTCGCAAGAAACCAAGTCCGACGATTCACCCAGAGCCCGCTATATTGGGCTCCGTCAAACCAATCGAATCGAACGGTGTCCCGTTGAGGGATCAAGAAAAGGTCAATTAATCGAAGTGATTGAATAGCTGCAGCGACGACTGAATAATCTTGAATCGTGATTTAGGTCTCGACGCAACCCTACCCCAAGGATGCTACCACCGTTGAAGTTGACGGCGAGGTAAGAGAAACTAGACGTACAGAATGATACATATCTGACGAGACCTGTGCATAGGAAACCCTAGGTGCGAGCATGATGTCGGAAATTTGGCCATTGTATGTTCTACGCACCGGGGCCGAAGATAAGGAAACAGTACAAGCTTGGAACACAGACCTCGATTCGATTCTCATATTCGTGCGTCTAATCGTTCGCACGTTCTAACCTGGCGTTAGCTCACTGAGCGGTGGATGCAGGCGGCTCTATTCTCGTCAGCATTAACCACCTTCATTATCGAGTCCTACCGAAATCTGCAACCAGATCCAACATCCGTGCTGCTTCAAGCGATTCTAGTCGAGCTGATGATGACCCGCGATCCCGCCACGGCTCCTAGCACACTGGTGCAGCAGTTCAAAGTCGCCGCCTCCGCCGTGCGGGTGAACGTCTACTGGTTCACAAGCCTCATTCTGAGTCTGTCAACAGCACTCATCGCTATCTTAGCAAAGCAGTGGGTCAACTACTTGCTTGCTGGTCTATCTCCTGTTCCGTCCTCTCGAGCCCGACATCGCCAATACCGCATGGACGGCATGCGCCGGTGGAACCTGCCCGCGGTCCTCTCCTTCCTACCGGTCCTACTTCACATCTCACTACTCCTGTTCTTCACCGGCCTCGTCGATTTCATCTGGGGCCTGAACGACACTGTTGCCATCATCTCTGCTGTCCTCGTCTGCATCACAGCCTTTGTGTACTTTCTCGCGAACCTTCTCGCGTACGTCTACCCAGACTGCCCTTTCAAGACTTCCGTCACGGTCCTCCTCGCTCTATCCATTGACTACCTGATCGTCGCCTACGCTACCGCCCGCCTTGCAGTTGTTACGCTGGGAAGACATCTTCTTACGTACTGGCGCTACGTGCTGCACAAGTGGAGACCTTGGAACCGCCGCCGTCGCGGTACCTCTATAGAAGACGGCGCCGCTCCACTACACAGAACCGGCACAGTCATCGCATCAGAGTCCCGACACTACGAATCGCTACGCATCACTTCCCTTCGACATCAGGACGAGAAGTTCATCGAAGCCAACAAGACCTTTATGGACTCTCGCATTCTCCTCTGGCTCATGCGCAACGCGGATCGCTTTCACGATGCCGAGAAACTCAGCCGCGCGATAGTGCATTTCCCTTATCTGGTGCTTCACCGACGGCTGTTCATCCACAAGGGCGTCTTCGCATACCTAGAACGACTCCTCCGGAATTGGATGCAGGACGGCTTCAAGTCCTCGGGCCTAGCAGGTGAAGAGCGCCGGGAGGCTATCACATCTGCTATACGTGCTCTCTCTGTTCTCGAATCTGAAGTCGGGGTGACCGGTCCCGAGTACAAGGCTGCCTTGGATCCCGAGGACGTGGTCAGCGAAGTGAAGACGCCTTTCCTCATGATTCGGCCCACCACGAACCCCACGGCCTCTCCCCTCTCCCCTTCCACGTTTCCTACCGTACTTGCACTGCTCGGCGATGCTGACAACCTACCCTTTCCTTTAGTAGCGTCGGCATTAAGGCTATCCGTGCGGATCCCGCTCGCGCAACCGTCCGCGTCCGTGTCCTACAAATCCCTGGTCGAGCGGTTCCTCCAACATATCACCCAGCTCCAGCCGTCTTCTGATGACTTCCGCCATATCACACACGCGGTCAACACGGTGATCTATCTTGCCCTTCACGACGCATCGTACCCAGACCGCAGTGGCTTTGCGATCCCCTTCATAGGAGATGCGCGTTATTGGCTGAAGTATATATCAACGCTCTTACCACAACCATCGATTCCTGACTCGGCTCGTTTCCAAATGTCCTGGGCGGTCTGCGTTCTTGAACGATCACTAGGAACTACCGTCGAACCACGCCCTCGGCTCCGGGCGATCGTCAAGCCTCGCATACCTAGGCTCCGTGAAGTCAGCCCTTTTGCAGGACATCTCGCCTCTCTCGTCACGTCTCGTTCTGGCACGGACCCCGATGTCTTTTGCGCTGCGTTAGCCGCGCTGGAGGGTATTCTCTGGTGTGTTCCTCCGAAGCGGAAAAAGGACGTGGACCTCGTAGCCGGTCTGCTCCTCCCCAACCACGCGGTGCCCACCCAATCTCTCCAGTTTGCCCAGCTGCTCACGTTTGACCGCATCCAGAAACTGGGGGCACACGGAGTGACGGCCGCCATTTCGATGACGCGCATTGCCGTCTACCTCTCAATATTCCATACGCCCAGGCCTGCCATCCTGAAGGGATCTCGGGCTGGTCAGCTCCTTCACAGCGTCTTCAGCGTCCTTCGAGCCCTTGCAACGACGGCCGATCCCGAGCGAGCACCTCAAACCTCAGAAGATCTCCCTGTCCAGTCGTCATCTGAAAAGGCGATGCGTAACTCTCTCTCGCGCGAGGTTCGATGGTGGATGTATGGGGCGAGTGGCCGTATCATCACGCTCGCCTCCCAAGCGTATCGAGGAGGCTCATCCCTCTCTGTGGATCCCCACGAGCTCGCATTCGCCATAGAACCCGACGCCGAGTCCGCGGGAGAGGCATTGGTTTCCGCTCTCCGGCACATCTCCGAAGACATGGGCACGGGCGTCGCTGGACGGAGCATAGACGACCACACACGGGAATCGTTCTTGGCGATTCTGAACGACGTCTTTGCTCGAGCTATGCCGAAGTCGACGGGAGAACTCCAGGACAGAGAGAGCCGGCGGCACCCGGAAACCGCCGACATCATCGTGAACTTCGTAGGCCTAGAGGGGCTGACCGTAATGCTAAGAAGCGGCCCCCTATGCACCACGGAGGCTGGCATGCAGATGTGTAGAGAGGCGTTACGGGCAGTGTCTGCGCTGCTCTCTGCCGAGAACCGGGACGGGCACTCTTGGGCAAAGGGACTCGCTGTGGTGTTCCGCCAGCAATATGCGTCGGTGCATGAGACGCTAGCCGGCTGGACCGATGGACACTTCACGAACCCGATGGCGGAAGACGTTCTCGTTGATTTCATCCGTGTTTCCGGGCAATTAGCCTTCTATACTGCTCGTACTGACGGCATAGGCTACGACGTGCTCGGCGGCCTGTTGGTGTTCCTTTCCGCACTGCTGTCGACGAAGAGGCCGAAGGAACGTCTGCTGACCGCGCGGCGCCATGCGTGGGGTGCGTTGGGAAGTATCGTCACTTTCTGCGCATTGAGCGAGCAACAACTCCACGAGGAGACGGACATCGTGCGGCACTTCCGCTTCGACGCAGACAGCCCCGACAGTCAAGACCGTATCGCTGCGGGTTTGGTTCGCCTCTTGATGCTCACCAACATAGAGAACGTTCCGGACCCCAACTCACATTGCGAAGCCTGCCGACTCCATCCCCACGAGCACATCCGCCTTCTGCTCCAGCTGTCAGGGCATACTCTATTGGCCGCCGCTAGGGTCTTTAGACGGCTCGTCATCGTGGCGCTGGATGCGATCGCCGCCCTCTGGAAGGAGGACGACGCAGAGGCCCTTGGCGTTCGCGAACGGCTGTGCCGTCACGGCCTGGCCGCTCGGTTGGTAGAGATATCGCTGCTGCAAGGCAGATCTGGAGAGGTGGCGGGAGACATATTGGCCAAGATGAATGACGACGAGAAGAACGCGTATATCCTGCCTCATCCCCAGAGCAGTTCATGTGAGTTCTCGTGTCACAGAGCTAGTCAGATACCCGTCACTGACATGGGGTCGACGCAGCAGCAGAATGAAGCGCAGAGGGTCTGGCGCGTTCTCGCTGTAACTCGGCTTGACTCGCTAGGGGACATGAAGCAGGTCTTGTACGACATAGATGACGGTACTGATGGGTTTCCCTTCGATGTAGGGCGGTACTATGATGCGTATATGGGTATATTAGTAGATGCTGCCTCCGGATCCATGCTTGTACTGTACAGGAGGTGTTCAACGGCGACGTCATCGATATTATCTTCTCGTCGCCAGTCGGCGCTCAGACATCGTTCGAATACATTGGACTGTCTGTATATACAGCTTGCACCATCGTGACTGCAGGTCATCTATCCAGAGAGCGGCATGAGCATCTCGGCGATCCCACGAGCTGATATTAGTCTATCCTTCTATGACCGATCGGAGGCGCCATACTGACCGTGTAGCACCGAAATCAATGCTCCCGACGCCCGAGCTATCCTCCGATCGCACTACGTACGGAAGCAGTGCGTTGCATAGCTGGCTCCCTTTCCCATGAAGATCCTGCCAAGGAAGCACGGATCAGGGGCCCAGAGCTCCCGGAGAGACGAGTATGCCGCAGTCGAAGAGTTCACGTGGGGACATAAGCCGCGTAGCAGTGCGGCGCTGGGCGGTGCGTCCCCAAGCCTGGCTCTTCACGTCGACAAGAAGCATGTCAATAACATATAGAAGAGTAGGGTACTCGTCGTAGAGGTTCTTCGCCGGGGTCGGTGCCGTAGAGCAAGCCATATAACGCAAGGGTGCAGGAAGGGCGTGCACTATTCTCCTGCCCTCCAGAATACCCACAATGCCTGCGATCTCTTCCGGAAAAGTGTTGGTGACGGGCGCAAACGGCTTCATCGCGGTGTGGACGATGAAAGCCTTCCTCGACGCAGGCTTCTCCGTGCGAGGTGTCGTGCGCTCCCCGTACAAGACCGAACACCTGAGGACCATCTTCGGCGCGTACGGCGATAAGCTCGACTTCGCCATCGTCCCGGACATGACGGTCGTACGTCCGCCAGCGAGCACCACACAGACAGCAGGCTAATGCGACTCGCAGGACGGGGCGTTCAACCAGGCCGTACTCGGGGTCGACGCCATCGTGCACACCGCCTCGCCCGTGCACCTCGGCGCGGACGACCCCGCCGAAGTAATCAATCCCGCGGTCAGCGGCACCCTCGGCGTCCTGCGCGCCGCCGCATCCGTCCAGCGCATCGTGTACGTCTCCTCGTGCGCAACCGTGCTCACGCGCGACGCGCCCGGGTCGCGCGTGTACGACGAGACGTGCTGGAATGAGGCGGACGCGGACGCGGTGCAGACGCTCGGGCGCGCCGCGGCGCCGCTCGCGAAGTACAGCGCGAGCAAGATATTCGCGGAGCGGGCGGCGCGTGCGTTCTGTGAGGAGCGTCAAGGGGCGCTCCCGTGGGACTTGGTCGTCGTGAACCCGCCGTGGGTGTTCGGGCCCGTGCTGCATGAGGTGGGTGGGGGACCGGAGAGCTTGAATAGCTCGAACGGGCTCTTATTTGAGGCTATCACCAAGCGCGATTTCACTATTCTCGTGTGAGTTCCCTGTGTCCTAGACATGAGGCAAGAGCTGACCTAGAGCCGAGATAGGAACTGCTACGTCGATGTTCGCGATCTCGCGCAGGCTCTGTTGCTCGCGATGACGAAGCCATCGGCTAGCGGAGAGCGCATTATCACAAGTGCACGCCCTTTCAGGTGGCAGGACTTCGGTACGTGTTACATTATATCACACTCCCGTGGGTGGAGGCTGATTGGCAACCACTCAGTCGTCGCGGCGAGCACGGCGTCGAGCAAGATCCAGCCGGTGGAGACGCCGTACGACGCCACCGCAGAAGTATACAAGGTGCTATACGATAACACGAAGTCCAAGGAAGTATTGGGCGCCACGTACCGCAGCATTGAGGAAACCACGGCAGATATTCTGAACGACTGGGAGATGCGTGGATGGATGTAATCCGCTACAAGTTCTGTGTCTTTTTTTGTTTCCAACGTATCATGCTTCCTGTGCATATCGTAGAACAGGGGACGGTCAGCCCGTGCAAAATAGACAGCGCAGCTGAAAGTCGTAGAGGAAGAACCAAACTCAGTGGTGTCAGTTCACTTGAGAGAGGGCACAAGTACTCCGGCTCACGCGGGCTGCCGAGGCGTCAGGTGAAGCTTCTGCGGCGGTAAGTTTGACATTGACAGGCACTTGGCGATGCTTGGATGTCGGAACGGGCGTGTAAGGTTGGTCCTGTTTTGAAGTATGGCAGCGTATGGAAAACAAGAAGGACATCGCAGAGATCATCCCTCCGGCGGGGGTATCAGATCATATCAGGCGGTGGGAGCAGTCGGCGACAAGAAATCCCAGCTCAAAGCCCAGAATCTCCCAGTGTCATGCGTGGATTCCAGAGCAGAAGTAGAGCGGCCGAAAGAAAGGAGCCAAGGGGGATGTGTGCCTTGGCGGGGCGGGAGGAGGAGGACGGGACGGAGATAGAGTGGCGGTGCGTGCGCGCCGGGGCGGCTATCCGCTGGTGAAGATTCCTGCCAAGGCGGAGTTCCCGCGGATTGCACCATGGCACTCACCACTCAAAACTCCTCCATTCGCTCCCGCTCTCCCCCGTCCTCTCCTCCCGACCACCACCTTCCCTCAGCCCCCACGCTCCCTCTGCCTGGCTAACGCGCCCCTCGTTCCCCCTCGCGCCGCCACCATGACTACCCAGCAGTCGCAGAACCTCCCGACGGGCCCGGACTACGCGGAGCAGAAGGCGGAGAAGGCGGACACCCTCCCGCAACCCGCCTCCTCCAAGGAGTCGCACAGCACCATCGTCGACACCGCGCAGCTATGGACAAGCCCCGGCACCGTCTTCACGACTCGCCATCTCATGACCGACGTCGACCCCGTCCAATCGACGTTCCCGCTCGCCGCGTACTGCTTCATGACCGGGTTCATGTGAGTGCCCGCCCGCCCCGCCTCTCCGTGTCGTTCCACGGATTCGATCGTCTCGCCATCTACAGTGACTCGGTCTCGTTCACCGCGATCTTCGTCTGGTGTGGTTTCCAGACCGGCAACTCCGTGCAGCTCGCGCTCGCACTCGCGCGTCTCTTCTCCGGGCCCGCGGGATCCCGCGACACCTCCTTCCATCTCGCGGACCAGCAGGCGCTCACCTCCGTGCTCACGTTCATCGCGGGCGCATCGCTGGGCCGTATCGGCGACCGTATGGGCCCGAAGACTCGCGCCTGGCTTTTCTTGGGCACCATGATCCAGGCGCTCTTCACCATGGCCGCCGCGCTTACCGCGTGGAAGAGCGGGCAGGGCAGCATCGCGGAGGTCCGTGGCGACCCGGCGTGGACGGACGCGCTCACGTTCGTCGCGATCGCGTTCATGAGCGCGAGTCTGGGGCTGCAGGGCATCATGGGCAAGCGGGTGAACACGCAGTTTGCGACGACCAGTGAGTGTCATTCCATTTGGCCCTGTTCCCCTACGCCCATCCGCGGGTCCCCCTTCTCGTGCCTGCTGCGGCGCTATGTCGCGCATCGATCGCTGATCCTCCCCCGTGAACAGTCGTGCTCACAACCGTCTGGTGTGAGCTGATGGCGGACCCCAAGCTGCTCAACTTCCGCCAGCGCGTCATCACCCGCGACCACAAGCTCATCGCGATCGTCGCGCTCTTCCTCGGGGGCTTCGTCGGGCGCGCGATCATCGACGCCGCGGGCGCGGCGGCGACCCTCGGGGTCGGGACGGGCATGCGTGTCGTCATCGCCATCTGGTGGCTCTTCGTCCCCGGGAAGGCGGCGAAGATCGCCGGGAAGCCCGTCTCTGCGTGAGTGTTTCTTCTGTGAGGGGGACGAGGGTGGTGGGAAGGGGCGCATTACCGCCGCTTCGCCAGTGGAGCGCGGGGGACGGTTCTTTTTGGTAGATACCAGGGATAGGCCGGGCGTGAAAAGCCCCGCCTGCCTCCACATTCGTTGCTGAGAGCGCGTGGATATTACTTCTTGGTACCATAATGGCAGATTGCACATATAGATGACTCGCATAGATTTCTCTCTTTACCCGGGAATACAACCAATGAAACGATGATTCCCATGACCGTATTTGTTAGGCCCAAAAGCAGATGGAAACGCACAGGCTGAGGGACCTTTCTCGACATGCAAGTGTTCCGGTCTTGCTCTGAGCAGCTTCCCTTCGCTCCGGGCTATGACTTCGAAGCTGGAGTAGTTGTAGACCGGTGGATAGCGTTCTTAAGATTTTATACCCAGATCGTTCACACATCCTAGAAAGAGAAGCAAATAGATATGTATGCTCACCTGTTCGCAAGGATCATGGTGAGGATCCGTACCCTCATGTGAACGCCCAACACATCTAAACTGGTCGGCTTTTCGGTGGCCAATTCATTCCAGTGGACCTTGCAGTCCGAATGCAAAGACGGTGTTTCGGAATGATCTTCATTGGGTGCAACGCAGAGCTCTGGAATACAGGAAACTACGAAGAGCGAGAGGGTTGTCCCACCTCTGGTAAGGAAAAGCGCGCCATCGCCGTATCCGACGTTCCAACAAGGGATGGCGCACGCTCCAGCTAGAGGCGCACAGTTCGCTCTGGGACCTGCGGTAGACTCCTGCGAGAAAAGGGTTTCTGTCGCAGGGGGACAATAGTGCGGATCCGGAATGAGTGAAGAAAACGGCAGGAGCGGAGGGCCCGTGCTTTTATAGGGAGGCGATGCCACGTGGCGGAGTTTGGACGCGTTTGGCAGGTTTCGTGGTTTGGCGCCTCTCCCGGTCGTACTTTCACCGTGACAAGGTTGGCCCCGGTCTGCTTCGTATTGCTTGACCTTCTCCCTTTCTACGACATATACAGGTCGCAAGATGTATTTTTAAGCATAAAAGATACACATAGATCATCCTAACTCGTCCTAGCGGCTTACAGCAATCCACGCGTCTCCCAGTCGTTCAACATATCCGCCGTGGTTTCCTCAATGCTGCGGTACGTGACGCCCAGTACTTCCTTGGACTTACTGTTGTCGTATACCACCTTGTATACCTCTGCAGCGGCGTCGTACGGCGTTTCCAGCGGCTGAATCTTGCTCGACAACGTGCTCGCTGCGAGAACTGAGTGGTCGCCAATCAGCCTCCACCCCAGAGAATGTGATATGGTGGAGCTTACTGAAGTCCTCCCACCTGAAGGGACTTGCACTCGCGATGATGCGCTCTCCACTGGCCGATGGTTTCGTCACCGCGAGCAGCAGAGCCTGCGCGAGGTCGCGGACATCAATGTAGCAGTTGCTATACCGACGCCAGGTCAGTTCTCGTCTCATGCATCGATGACAAGGAGCTTACGCAGGAACAGTGAAACTGCGCTTGGTGATCGCCTCGAACAAGAGTCTGTTCGAGTTGTTCAAGCTCTCCGGTCCGCTGCCCACCACCTCATGCAGCACGGGCCCGAGCACCCACGGCGGGTTCACGACGACCAGGTCCCACTGTTGCGACCCCTTGTGCTCCTCGTAGAACGCCCACGCCGCCCGCTCTGCCAAGATCTTGCTCGCACTATACTTTAAGAGAGGCGGCGCGGCGCGCCCGAGCGTCTGCACAGTGCTCACGTCCGCCTCGTTCCAGCACGTCTCGTCGTACAAGCGCGGCCCGGGCGCGTTGCGCGTGAGCACGGTGCCGCACGTAGAGACGAACACGACGCGCTTGACGGATGGGGCGTTGGCGGTGGCGGCGCGCAGGACGCCGAGCGTGCCGTTGACCGCGGGGTCGATGATGTCGGCCGGGTCGTCCGCGGTGAGATGCACGGGCGAGGCGGTGTGCACGATGGCGTCGACTCCGACCGCGGCCTCGTCGAACGCGCCGTCCTATAAATCCAGTCAGCGTGCAGTCTGCTGTTCGGGTGGCGCTCAGTGGCGGACGTACCACTGTCATGTCCGGGACGATGGCGAACTCGAGCTTGTCACCGTACGAGCTGAAGATGGTCTTCAGGTGCTCGGTCTTGGACGGCGAGCGCACGGCACCTCGCACGGAGAAACCCGCGTCGAGGAGGGCCTTCACCGTCCATACTGCGATGAAGCCGTTCGCGCCGGTCACCAATACTTTCCCAGAGGAGATCGCGGGCATTGTAGGTGTTCTGGGAGGGTAGCAGGGAATGCTGCAGACCCTCTGCGCACCTCTGCGTTATATGGCCTGCTCCCCGGCACCGACCCCGACGAAGGGCCTCCGCGATGTGCCCCCCACTCTTCTATATGTTATTGAAATATATCTTCTCTCGCCGATGTGAGGGGCCAGCCTTTGGGACGCGTCGCCCAACGGCGCACGGCTACGCAGCTCATGCCACCACGTGAACCCTCCGACCGGGATATACTCACCTCTGGAAAAATCTCAGGCTCCTGGTTCGTGCTCGCTTGGCCCCATCATCTATGGGGAGCGCCACGAGGTGTGCAACGAGCAACTGCCGTACGTAGGGTCGGAGTATAGCTTGGGCGTCGGGAGCACTAACTTCGGTGCTGCACGGTTGGTGTGGCGCTTCGTTCATTGGCGAATATCCAATAGCGACCTGCACGTACTCTCTATCATACAGCGTAATCAGCAACGTTCTCGGCAGCTTGCATGGTCGACAGGGTCATGGACGAGCCCCCGTCCTTCCTCTTCTCCAGCTCATAGTCGGCCTTTGAACTCCCCCTGCCCGTGGTCTCTTTGGTGCGGTTCGAGAAGTTGATGGTGGTAAGGAACGCGGGGTAGACTCCTTCCCCCAAGCGCGCCGCTCGAGAACCCGCAGCGCGATGAGCTGTGGCGAGATCGTCTACGCATTCGTGCGTCAGCCTCATTCCCAGCTTCCCTCACGGAGCGTGCGCTGCACTCACCGTGAACATCGCATAACACGAAAATGCGATCGCGAGGTCGCGCTATATGCGACCACGTACGCCATGCTCCCAAGCGTGAACGGCAGCGCGGACTCGACGATGATCGCGACAACGCCGGTATACGCCTGCGTGCCCTCGCTAGCCATGCGTACTTGCCGCCCGATGTAGAGGATGCGTCCGCAGATGAGAGACGTCGTGATCACGTTGAACGATAGGATGAGCGCGTTCCACGCGGTCACGAACTTCGTCGCTGTCCCCGCGTAGTAGTTCCCGTCTGGTCGGCCGGACTCGATCAGCAGTCCGATGCCACTCCTTGTGGCGAGTTAGCGGGAGGTAAGGTGATAGAGGAAGTCGTGGATGCTCACCGAACGAACCTAGCCAAATTAGCGCTGGGATAACAACCACGGACGCGTTGTCCCATATAACATAGACGCGGTACATCTTCAAGTACGCAAGGCATCGATCAGCTTCCTGAATTCGCGCAACAGAGAAGTTCTTTCGCTCACCATCAGCGCGTCCGCCATAAGGTTGATGACCGTGACCGCGGCGGTGCCCCACGTCTGGTACCACACCGCGATGTTGGCGGCGAGATACGCGTCCATGCCCCCGGGGTAGTCTGCGTGCACAATCCACATCTGCTGCCCGAAGTACGCCTGTGTCGTCCAGTAGATGGTGTTGAGTACGAGCAATACGGTGCTGAAGGCGATGAGAAGCTTGTCTGCGCGCGTGCGCTGCCGGTTCCCCGCGACGTGGCGGACGATCATGAAGCACATCACGAGCTCGATTCCTGTCAAGGTACGTGGTGTCAGCTATGGCTACTCGAGGCATAGGAAACGACACAAATGGCAGGTGCAGGGAGACGGATACGCATCATAGAGGATGGCGTTGATATTATTCAGGACATAGTACGAGTTTTGGAACAGTGCGGTCATGTCTCAAGGGTAGGGGTGCACCTGAGGGAAAAGGCCTTCGTAGGGCCCCACGTTATATGTGCCCTGGTTCGCAGATCGTGTGAGAGGTATCTGTCGGGGTTTTGCCCGACGTGCTTCTCTGTAGACAGAGAATACCAAGACGAGGTTCGTTGATTGCGTCGCGCGGTCTGAGTGGTTGTTGCAGTAATACCCTGGGTGTCTATGGTGGAGCAACAAGGCTCGGGGTCCATCCGACCATCAGCGATGTCAGGAGCTATAGCTAGCGATCATCTGAGGCATATTTGACAAGCGTGGTCGTCGAGAGTGAGCAAAAACGTTAACGTAGATGGGGGGCGCTGTGTAAGAGTGTGAGGTCGTCGGAAGAACGCAGGGTAGGCGAGCAAGTCGGAGTGCACAGCGAGGTGCTCATGTTGCGTGTGGGTGCACGAGGTTTCAAGATGCCCTCCGCCACGCATCCTTATGAATGACCAGTCCACATAGACGGCGCATTCGGATAGCCTCGAAATGTGTCGTAATGGATATATATTGATTGCTCGAAAGTAGCAGGTTCTTGTGTGGGCCGTTCCTGCATGTCCAGCACGGACAAAAGTAGCGATCGACCATGATCAAAGAGCGGTGGACGTTGCCAGAGAATCTCGAAGCAAGGCACGAAGTGGTGTATTGGTGGATGAGATGGTGGACGTATGCGATCAAGAGCTGGAGCGCCCACGTATATCGCGTTACGTGATCACTCGGCCCCCCTCCCGGGGCCTCCCGGCCGCTCCGCCACAGCGCATGCGCACAGCCTGTGACTAGAACTACCCTTTCGAAAACTCCTCTCTTTCGTCCACTCTACTCCTGCCTCGCATTCTGCGCACGGCACTAGGAAAATATGAGTCGCATGGGGGACGCATCTGAGTCTCTGCTATGTTTTTCTCGTTGACTATTACGCTGCTTTCAAACATACCTCAAATAAGAAGCTTTGAGCTGCGGCTCGGTAGCTCGAGTGAGTCGAACTTGTGCTCTCTCATGAGCCGCGGAAGCTGAGTTCGGGTCATCCTCCCCAACTTGAGTCAATTGAACTGTCTGCTTCGCACTGGCTGACCATCCCTTCCCTACGATCTGCACAGGAAGCGCGATACATTGGAAACACCAAATATTACACAGGCGCAATCACGGCTCGTTATAGCGGTTTACATCCATCCATGCGCCTCCCAGTCCTCCAGGATATCTGCCGTAGTTTCCTCGATGCTGCGGTACGTCATGCCCAAGGCTTCCTTGGACTTCGTGTTATCATACGCCACCATGTAAACTTCCTGCGTGGCGTCGTACGGTGTCTCCAGCGGCTGGAACTTGCTTGATATCTTGCGTGCCGCGACGACTGAATGGTCGATCAGCTTATGCATTTCGAGGGAGTACCAAACTGCGTAGCACTCACCGAAGTCCTGCCACTTGTAGCTCCTAGCACTCGCGATAATGCGCTCACCGCTCGCAGCTGGTTTCGTCACTGCCAGGAATAAAGCTTGGGCGACGTCGCGGACGTCGGTGTAGCAGTTGCTACCCCGATTTTAGGTCAGTTCTCGCCCTACGCATCGACCATGAGAGACTCACTCTGCAACAGTGAAACTGCACTTGGTGATGGCCTCGAACAGAAGCCTGTTCGAGTCGTTCAGGCTCTCCAGCCCGCCGCGCACCTCATGCAGCACGGGCCCAAACACCCACGGCGGGTTCACGACGACGAGGTCCCATGGGAGCGCCCCCTTGTGATCCTCGTAGAACGCCCACGCCGCCCGCTCCGCGAAGATCTTGCTCGCGCAGTACTTCGCGAGCGGCTCCGCGGCGCGTCCATGCGCCTGCACCGCGGTCACATCCGCGTCGTTCCAGCACGTCTCGTCGTATACGCGCGGCGTAGGTACATCTCGCGTGAGCACTGCCGCGCACGAGGAAACATACACGACGCGCTTGACGGACGAGGCGCGCCCCGCGGCCGCGCGCAGAACGCCGAGCGTGCCGTTGACCGCGGGGTCGATGACTTCAGCGGGGTCGTCCGCGGCTAGGTGCACGGGTGAGGCGGTGTGCACTATGGCGTCGACCCCGACCGCAGCCTCGTCGAACGCGTCGTCCTGCGGGCCGAGTTAGTCCTCTGTTGAGGTGGCTTCGAAAGTGGAAGACGTACCTGGACCATGTCTGGGACGAAGGCGAACTCGAGCTTGTCGCCGTATGAGCTAAAGATGGTCTTCAGGTGCTCGGCCTTGGACGGAGAGCGCACGGCGCCTCGGACGGAGAAGCCCGCTTCGAGGAGGGCCTTCACCGTCCAGACAGCGATGAACCCGTTCGCGCCGGTCACTAGCACCTTTCCGGAAGAAATCGCGGGCATTGCGAGGCAAGTTGGAGGATGGTGAGATGGGATACTGAGACAATAGGCAATTGGTTTGGCCGCGACCTCTCCGCGTTCCTCTGCGTTATATGGCCTGCGCCCCGGCACCGACCCCGACGAAGAACCTCCGTGGTGGGCACTCTGTTTTATCAAGACCTTTCTTCGAACCGACTCGGGGAGTCTGTGCTTGGACGCGTCGCCGACCGGCGCACGGCTATGCTGCATCTGCCACCACGTGCACTCCCGACCGGAATATACCCACCTCTCGGAGGAAGTGTGAGTCCCTACTCAATGCTGGCTTGGTAGGACACTCATGGGAAGGGCTTGGGGAGAACATGGGCTATGCACCGCATCGCTGCCGTACGTAGGGCGATCGGAGGATAGCTCTGGCGTCGGGAACACTAACGTCGATGCTGCACGATTGGTGCTACACAATGCCGGTGAGGACCGTACATAGCAAGGTGAGGATTCAAGGCCTCACCTTGCTATGTACGATGTGGATGTCAACACGCTATACGTATTTCTCGTCAGGAACTCGTAGGGGACTACATGAATGGCGTTTGTACATCCTAGATACTTCTGTATATCCTCTATACTAGTCGACTGCAGCCTAAACGGATGTCGGCGGTGAGGTTTCATCTCTTTCAATAGTTAAAATACTCACATCCTAACATGGAGTCTCAGGGCTGTCCGGTGGTGTTTCTCTCTCGGCGTCGAACACCTGGGTCATCACCTCGTTTGCGAGCTCCGTCATATCGCTCCCCTCCAAGAATGGGCGCAGGCGAGAACTGAGCCCGTGCCGTCGAAGAGACTCGCGGAGCTCGACAGACTCCGGGTCCTCGGTCTTCCATAGGGCTGCGATAGCCTTGAGTGCTATCGTGGCGATATCCATGAACACCTCGTGTGTCACGGATGCATCTGGCAGTGTATGGCCGACCCACCGGAAGAGTAGTCGGATATATTCGCGGTGGCCGAAGTGGCATCGCTCGCAATGCGGTTCGGTGTCAGGACCATCCTCGATGCTCGAGAACACGAGGGCCCGCAGCAAGCCCGCCGCAACGTCGTCGGCCCGAAAAGCGTCAAAGCGGAAGTGTCGCTCGGGATTGCGCTCGACGCGTAGCTCTTCTGCCGTCAGGGTGTATAGCGTAGCGATACTCCCTAAGGCGCCCCAGGCATGGCGACGCGCCATAAACAAGGTCGGCCCCGGAGCATAGTCCGCCGTCAGACAGGCTAGGAAAGGTAGTAGAGTGCTGATGATCGGTGGGTCCGGCAAGTCTGCGTGCGGTGGAGCGCCGAAGAACGCGAGGTTCCCGGAGAGGCGGATGAAGTCGACGAGCGCCCCCTCCATGTCGAGATGCCTCATGGGCTCACCGACCTGGGTCAGCTCTGTGAGCCTCTGGCAGAACGGCGCGTATTGGTCGCGGAACATCGCGGCAAGCACGTTCGCGGGATGGCTTGGGCTGTGCCAGTGCCTCGGAATGCGCGTCCACGCGGGGCGTCCCTTGCGTGATCCAGTGTCTGCATTGAGGACCACGCGTATCGTTCTCAACGCCATGCTCAACGCAGAGAGTCGGGCCGTTGTGTTATACGACGACACAGTCAGCAGCGCCGACAGTCCGCCCCGCCCCGCTATGTGCGCGACGATGCGCGTGGCCTCCCAGTCCCAGGCGCCGGCGTCCCTAGACACGGTGTCTGGCATCCCGCGAAACAAAGCGTCCGTAAGAATCATAGCGAAGGACTCTAGGATGAATGGGTCCATTGTCGATCCCGACGCGTCGGCCATGGTCGTCCTTCCAACGATGCTCTGAAGTGCTAGAGTCAACGCCGCACCCGCTGGGGTACTAACGGCGATGTCTGAAAAGACGAGATCCTTGGAATCGATGGGAGCCGAAGGGGAATCGCCAGTGGGTTTTCCGCCTAGGTTGAGGAAGAGCATGATCATGCGGCTTGCTGCTCTGTAAATCCACCTAGTCGCTTCGTTCCCCCGGAGCCTCCGTGTCACGGTAGTTTGAGGCGACCGGCCTTTGAGGACGTGTGCATCCACATAGAGTGGGGTGGAGTCCAGCTGGCTTGCCTCTAGTAGATGTGCGAGAATCCAAAAGACATTCTGGAGAAGAGCAATCCGCAAGGTGTTCTCCAGTACGGGATGGTATATGGACAGGTAGACGGCGATGCGGGTGATTGAGGGGGTGATCTTGGCCACCTCTGACACATTTGCCTGGTTTAGCTTGAACCGCCGCTGGATTTGAGCCGTGAACGCGAGGTGTGCAGGGGTGAGGAGGCGGGCCATGTATGCCGCATCGCCCCTCTCCTCGCCAGTTGCCGTCCACAGCAGGCCTTCGAAAGCAACCAAAGCGGCATTGAGAACATCTGGATTCACATCGCACGAGATCAGCCCTGTCAGCCGCCTGGCGAAGGTCTGGATGTCAATACGTCGTGGCACGCGAGGCTTTACAACTTCCGCGGCCGAGGAGCCTTGAAGCGACGGCGCGAGGGCACAAACAGCCCAACACATCTGACGACGGGCCTCGGCTGTTGCGAATGGTCGCGACATGAGGTCCGATAGGTAGTTGAGCCAGTAAGGGGCATCCCCTATGCAAGGGAGCAGGAATCCATCTCGTTGCGGGTATGACACGTCATGGAGAGCCAGATACACGACCGTATTCACGGCATGATTGATGTCGGAATGCATCTCTGGAGAGGACTGGAGCTGGGTGACGCGACGGAGGAATTTGAGGGCGAGGGGTTTGATGGGCTGTATGCGGCCCCTTTGGGCGGTGGTGTCGGGGATCCTGACACAGAGCCGGAGTGCGGACGCCATCGTAGAAATAGGTAGGTTGCCTCCCTCATGGAGAAGGGATATGATGACGGGATAGGTCGACGGGGAAAGGGGAGATCTTGCGGGGTTGATTGTCGCTTCCACCATAAAGTAGGGGGTATCATCAGGTGGGGCACTGGTCGCCACGACGTCTAGTAAGCCAGCCCTATCGCGCAGGCGAGCCGTGTCTACCTCGGACTCTAGGACGGCAAGGGCGTACATCGCAGAGGTCGCTGTGTCCCGTCGCTCTTTGGATAACTTCGAATACTTGCTTGACATGGCGTTCTGGAGGAGGCGTTCTAGAAACAGCAGACCACCTTGTTGGATGAACAGCTGCCGGTGGGCAACCAGGTGCGGGAAGTGAGTGATCGCGTGGCAGAGCTTCTCCAGTTCGTCCACGCGGTCTGCGTTGCGCATGAGCCAGAGCAGGATACGAGTATCCATGACGGTCTTGTTCTCCTCGATGAACTGCTCGTCCTGGCTACGTAGAGACGCAATACGCAACGACTCGTAGTTGCGAGCGGTCGAGACCGTGATAGTACCTACTCTAGATAGCGGGACTAGTCCTTCTCCAATCAGCGAGCCTCCGGCACGGCGGCACCAGCGGCGATACAAAGAATTGCATGCGAGTATGCCGCGGGCCCATAGGCGGCTGGAAGCGCGGCCTGTCTTGACCACGGTGACGCACGTCTTCCCGTAGGCAATCACGAGAAGGTTGATGATGAGGGAGAAGACGACAGAGACAGATGTCTTGAAGGGACAGTCGGGGTAGATGTAGGCTAGCACGTTCGCGATGACGTATACGATGCACGTTGTGCAAACCAGTACCGCGGAAAACACTGCAATGCTTCGATTGACATCCCAAACGAAGTCGACCAGCCCAGCGAAAAAGAGGAGTAACGCAACGTGGAGGAGGACAGGTAGGAACGATAGAATCGCAGGCAGGTTCCACCTGTGCATTCCGTCTATGCGATACTGACGGTGTCGAGCGCGAGTCGCGGGAATGGGTGAGAGGCCCGCAAGGAGGTAGTTGACCCATTGCTTGGCTAGAATGGTGATGAGAGCAGTGGCCAAGCTGAGGATCAAGCTGGTGAACCAGTAGAGGTTGACCCGAAAAGCGGAGGCGGCCACCTGGAACTTCCCCATAGGTGATGCAGGGGCCGTAGATGCGTTCCGAGTCACCTGTAGCTCGAACAAGATGGCTTGCAGCAACTCGACGGTGGGGTCGGCTTGCAAATTTGTATACGACTCGATGATGAATGTCGTCAAAACGGCTGAGAAGAGAGCCGCCTACATCAAACGAATGAGATCAATGCATTGGAAGGTCGAGGTGAAAACGCACGAAAATGAGTATAGCGTCTAGGTCTGAGTTCCACGCGGCCACCGTCTCCTTGTCCTCAGCCAGAGTGTGCACGATGTAGAGGGGCCAAATTTCTGACATGGCGTTCGCACCCGGTAATGCCTATAGAACAATTTTAGTTGAAAGAATCTCATACAGTCAGAAGTTACCCTCACCTCAGCGTCGACCGTGCTTGGTGGCGGTTTGGAAGGCTTGTTAACAGTTAACACAATTTGATGCTGACATGGATTGGCTCAATGGTCGGACGTACCCTGCGCGCTCGACCACCGTCGGCCGATTTAGATACATTGGAACGAGGCTTCGTAGACGGGGGTGCAGGGTTGGAAGGGGTACGTGCTTGACTTCGTGACTCGTTGACGATAGACGTTTGCCTACTCCGACCTGCCAATGGAGGAGAAAAGTAACTGCTATCCACAGAATGATTGTCGTCTGATTTCGAGCCTCGAGAGGTGGGACGGCCCCTTGGCCGTGTAGCTTGATCGGCGCCAGCGGTTCCCGTACGAACACTCTGGGAGAAATCCACCGCATCACCTACTGCATGATCAACAGAGGCCGAGGCGACTTCATAAGGGAAGTGATCTTGCTCTAGGCTGGATGGAGATGCCGTCCGAGGAGGAGGCTCCCAAATGGAGGGAGTGGGATAGGTGACAGGCACCGTGGGTGACCCGCTATGGAATCCCATGGATATCGGCAGTGGGGCCCTAAAAGGCTCGCGAATGCTAGGCTCCCGCACCCATTCACTGGGACTCTGTGGCCATGGATCCATAGTGCCGGACTCCCTCAGCCATTCAACGCTAGGACTATGAGGCCACCGACTGGGATCCACCGTACTAGGGTCGCGAATCCATCGGGCCGCGGACTCTGCATCGCTACTACTCGTGGTAGCGCCATCGATAACGGAGTAGTCGTCCTGTGTAGCCTGATCGTCGATCGCCGTCATCCATGTGCCATCCAATCCCAGCGACTCCGATGAATCAGAGGTTTGCGACGTCTACAAACCGACGTGCAATGGCCCATAGCTTTGAGCTAAACCACACTGCGAAGCACGATAGTAATGCGCTCACCATGACTTAAGCTGAGAAAAAATAGCTGCGAGCGCCGCAAAGATACGAAGAGGACGCGAGTGGTGTCCCGGAAGTCGTGCTCGTCAACAGCCTCCCATGAATAACGTCCCGGCGTCCTGATACACGTGTTGGCCTTCATCTTATGGCATGGGAACATCCTCATCTGGATAATGTGAGTGCCAGCATTGTCCTCACAATCTGAACAGAGCATTAACGCACTCGTGAACGTGAAGATTGTCTTGTCGAAATCACTATGTTATGTTCTTTTGCATGTTGACCCCTAGACTCATAGCGCCCATGCAAGTGGTTGGTGACTACTTGGTATCAATGCAGGTTCAGAAGCCTGACGTTCCAAAAAAAAGTTCAGCAGTGCCGCTCATGGAAATGCATGGTCGTGGCGAAAATGCTGGGATTTGGCAACTCGAGTGAGGGTGGGAGGCAGGATTGAATGCATATAAGCGCCGGAATACGCGCCGCTTGGCGTTGGCAGGCGCATTGGTCGGCGAACTTGATAATATGGAGTACGACCATCTCATGAACGTTTGAACCTTCATGAACATCACAAACTGGATTTCTGAGTGGATTTCTGCGCAACACGAATTGCACCTAATAAAGCACTGCGAAGGTGAGTTATAAATTCTCGTGCACATTCACATACTTGGCTAGTTGTAGTCGGAGATCGCGCTGTAGTGATGGTGCGACATTCGTACGCGCGCACAAGAAAGTGAGGCCGCGCTGCATTGCATATACTGACGTTCTTGCCATCCAGAATTTGTCCTGGCTCCTCAGCAGACGTCCGCACATCGTCTTTGAATGCCGAGGGCCTCGGTAAGCAAGCGCGCGCCTCGGCCGCACTGCAGTGCTGCAGTGCGCATCCTCCGGCGATCTTAACGGATACGTAGAACGATGTCGCAACTTTCGAGAACGAATTTGAGGGTAAGGCGCGCTCCGGAAGAACTGCTGCTTATGAAGCATCGTAAAGATATTGCGCAAAGTGACAAAACACGCCGTGCGCGTCCGTCTGACAGTCCGATGGGAACGGCTGACGGACCACATCCCCGGCGGCTTACCTGCAGCATTATGTAGAAGTGCGCCGTGGGATGGCAAGTATTCATGAATTCAGCCGTCACTTTCTGAAAGTATATAAGCTCACGAACTCGTCAGGTGGCCCTGAAGTCAATATCGTTCAACTCTCACCCGCTCTCACTGCCCACTCTCACACTCTCGTCTCTATTCGATTATGCCTGCGATCACTTCAGGACGTGTACTCGTTACCGGCGCAAACGGTTACGTCGCGGTGTGGGTGCTAAAGTACCTCCTGGAGCGGAGCTTCACGGTCCGTGGGACGGTCCGCTCGGAGAGCAAGGCCACGTACCTCCGGGACTACTTCAAGGCGCACGGCGATAAACTGGAGCTAGTCGTGGTCGACGATATCACAAAGGTCAGCCGTTCTCCCATGATACGTGCAGGACTGCAACTCAACCCCCTTGCCTCGATGACAGGATGGCGCATTCGATGCCGCAGCAGAGGGCGTCGACGCAATCTTGCACATCGCCGCCCCGGTCATCCTGACAGCGACGGACCCGGACGATCTCATCATCCCCGGGGTCAAGGGCGCCGTCAACATCCTCCAAAGCGCGCTCAAGCACCGCGCGACCATCAAGCGTGTCGTCTTCACGTCCTCGTGCGCGGCGGTCATGACCCCGCCCCAGCCCGGGGACGCGCCCCGCGTCTTCGACGAGAACCACTGGAACGACCACGCGGTGAACGAGGTCCGCACGAAGGGCCGCGGCGCGGCATCGATGGACATGTACCGCGCGAGCAAGGTGCTCGCCGAGCGCGCCGCGTGGGAGTTCTATGAACGCCAGAAGAGCGAGCTCGGCGAGGGGCTGGGGTGGGACCTCGTCGCGCTCGCGCCGCCGTACATCTTCGGCCCGGTCATACACGAGACGTCTTCGCTCGAGGCGCTGGGCGGGACGGCGAAGATCTGGTACAACCGCGTCTTCAAGGGGATCGTGGCCCACGGAGGCTTCATGAAGGACAAGTGAGTGCTCTTTGGTGCAACTTGGCTCGTGTCCGACGACACTGGCGCTGAATCTGCCGATAGATACGAGTACGTTGATGTGCGCGACTTCGCCCACGCAGAGGTGCTTGCCCTGATCACCCCCGATGCGGGCGGGGAGCGGATGATCATCAAAGGACAGACTTTCACCTGGCAAGAATTTGGTTCGCGCCTTTAGCACTGCGTGCGATGAATTTCTGGCATCTAGGCTTATCCACCATTTTAGCCAACGTTGCACGCCGCTATGCCGATGGAGTCTCCAATCTGGACGATTCCTTCGACTCTACGAAGGCGCCGTCCGCAGTGACCTATAACGCTGAGAAAGGGTCCCGTATCCTGGGCATTCGATACCGCGCGGTGGAGGAAACGGCAAAGGACACCGTGGAGGACTTCAAGGCCAAGGGGTGGTTGTAGGCGGGCTGTTCCTGCGACACATAAGTAAATCGGCGCATTTTTCGGACTTGTATGTGTTCAAATAAACCTCCTGAAATTTCTACTACTGTTTGTGGCAAGTTGGTGTCATGATTGATATATGATGAAAGGGTGTATGTATATGGTTGTAGAATGTACTCCGTCGTCCCCATATATGACTCAAAGATGCGAACATCCTCGAGCAGGATTCGAAATACCATGTGCATACAAACTCCTGAAAGCTATACGCTTGTGGATGTGTATGCAACTGTGTGGTGATCCTGGGCGAGAGTGACTGGGCAGATACAAAATCAGCGATATGTATCGGATACATGCACAAACTACACTCTGTGAGAGCGAGCATCGTTGAGAGTGAAGGACGAACCAATAATCTAAGAGATTTATGCATCAATTAGTCGGATGCCCCCCATGGCAGTTGAGAGATCCGATAGAACAGATGCACAGTCAACAAGGAGACTTGGAAAGAGTCTCCGTGTCGAGCCTCGCGATATTGCACACATGTCCACCCAACCTTCCTATTGCCTTGCGGCAGTCCAGCGGGCTCTTTGTTGGTGCGATATATCGATTTCGAGGTGTAAAACAAATCAAACCAAAGACATACTCGTCGCGACATTGTGCGTGGGTAGTATGGAATGCACGGAAATGATACACTTACTAGATTAGCGTGTCCCGGTAGGCTCAAACTGGACCCTGAGCCTCGTTGCGACGTTAAACAGCGCATCCATAGCGAACACTGACACGGGCACAGGGGACAGTCTCCGACACAGGAGACAAGGATGGAGAACCAGATTGGGAATGTTTCGCGAGACAAGGGGGAAGAGGCGCCGCATGCGGTGATGTGGCTAGCGAGTGTTGTGGTGTGTTTGCACGCCGGCCGGGGCCGACCATTGTTCGAGTCTGCTGTGGTCGTGTCTGCCTGCCATCGTCTTGAGCTCATCCTTCCTCCTGAGCCGTCTGCCCCTTTCCCTTTTCCACCTCTAATCGCCTTCACTCTCTGCTCATTCCCTGCGCATCGCGATTATCTCCAGCACTCAAGCACCTTTCTGCGATGCCGAGAACTAGAGCAGCGATCAAAGCCCTCGCAGGCGGCCCAGTACCTGCCCCCGAACGCTCAGCCGCTTCATCGTCGATGGCGACCTCGAAGCCTCCTGTACGGCGCGCTGCGTCTGCAGTGCCAGCTCTTCCACCTACTCCTCCCAGGACGACCCACAAACGCAAGCGCCGTTCACGCTCGCGCGTCACCGATTCGTCGTCCGAGGAGGAAGAGGACCACGAGGTACCTGTCGTGGATTCAGATGGAGAGGATGAGCGAGGTAGCGGTGGACCCCAGCGCCATGGCGGCGCACTCTTCCTGGGTAACAAGAAGCGGCGAGTGCTCACTCTCGACGCCATCGCGGAAGAGCTGAGCGAGACGACGGCCGAGGACGCGTTCTGGCTGGGCAATGGTCCAGCAGGATCTTCGGGCGGCAAGGGTGGTGTGGCTAGCGGCGGATCCCAACCACGGCACAAGGTGGTCAAGAACAGAGCGCCCACGCGAGTCCGGACCCGGACGCGTTCACCTTCGTCCTCGCCCCCTCCTGCGCCTCACCTGCTACGCAAGCGTCACACTGGCACTGGCCTCTTCTCTCCGCCGCCGTCGCGTCGTGCGCCAGCAGTCGTACCAAGACCGGCCACACCCCCGCCCGAACCCAAGCCAAGGAAGGAGAAGAGCAAGGGATTGCCTGAGCGTGACTCGCCGAACAACCCGTTCCTCTTCGGCGACTCGCCTGGTTCGGTGCCCCCGAGCGAAGAATACAGCTCGCCTGAGCCGCATACGCCGAAGAAACGTGGAGAGAAGCCAACGATCGCCTACGTATTGTGCGTACATCCTCCTTCGCACGCTTCTTGACTGCGATGCCCTTAATCGTTGTTGAATTCACGCTGATGATGATCTTATCTACATTCACAGCCGTGGCGTGAAAACACTTCTTGCGAATCCGCACTATCATTCTCCCGAGGCAGATGCTGAAGTAGCTGAAGCTGAGGCGCGAGCACGACTTCCTGTCGAGCACCCCGACTACTCGCCTAGTGAAGCTTGCGAGCCCAAGCTGTTGTTCCCTGAGGCGCGGAGGACTTTGCCAGCCCGCGGGCGGGCGCGTACCATCGTCCCAGCTCCCGCCTCACCAACCCCGCGGCCAAACAAGCGCAGGGCAGGATCGTTGTCTAGCAACGAGGGCGCCGGGCCCATGCGCGGCAAGGGCAAGGCTTCCGCTCCCGTCGCGGGGCCATCCACGGTCCCCGAGGGCGAGGATGCGGAAGCGATGTCGGCGGCGCTGGCGGACCGCGTCACGAAGCGCATGCGTAAGGGCATCTATGCAGACGGGGAGGCCCCTCGGACGCGCCCGAGCAGTCAAGCGGGCGACGTGCCCCATATTCCTGAGAAGGACCGCAGCGACCCGATAAAGCGCGCGATGGGTCCTATGCGTCGCGTATGAGCTCGTTGGCCTGCTCGTTTGGTGCTCTCTACGTTTTCTTCACCTTCAGCCCCTCGTTTCTTCACTGTTGTGTCTTGCTTAGCCCTCACGTTGTCGTGATGCGTCTCCTGCTACCCGCACCTCCATCTCATTCTTGACCTTGCTTCCCTCCGTCTCCTCCGTGGGCTCATTCGATTTGTCCCGCCATGTTTTGCGTATCCCTCCCTGCGACACCCCACCCTATCCCACCACCCTACACCCGCTTCCCCTCCGTTCCACCCTACCCACCGCGCATTCCGCGCGTCTCCGTGATACGTACCCTTGCGACACCCTACTCCTCCATCCTACTCCGCCTTTCCGTACTGCTGCTACTGCTCAAGTTCCAGTGCTCTATTCCGCTCCTCGCGTATACTGTCTATACTATCCTATATCTACTCTGAAGCCGCGGTACATCGTCGATGTGCTGCGCGCCGATCATGTTATGCACCCGCCGCCGCACGCGTCAGGCTGCGGCGCACGACGATGTCTTTTCTCTACTACTATACGCGTTATGCATGTTGTCTTCCCGTACGCACTGCTAGACGTCACCTGAACACCGATGTTTGTCTGTATCTAGTATAGCTTTACTGTCTTGTGGTATATGTTACTATGTGCCCGCAAAACTGGTTGGCGAATGTACTCTAGTGCCAGCCACGAGACGTACTATCTGACAACGAGCTCGAGTATCGTCCTAGTACGTGGCTGACGGCGGATTGCGGATTACGTGCCGTTCCCCGGGCCCTCTCAAGTCGAGGCTCAACATGTACGGATCCCCGTCGAACATGTCTCCTTCAAATTGCGAATGAGATGTAGTTGAAGTCGAATATCTTGACACCTCAGGTAGAAAATCTGTCTCGCTCGTATCGATACCTGCCTTCAGTTACTTCTAGTTCCGCATAGGTCTGCCTGTCCGTGAGGTCTCTAATAGAAATGTAAATCAAGGTACTTATGTTCAAGCTCGTTCCACACGAGCGGTCTACGAAAACGTGTCCTCGGCAACATTAGTCGGCATGACGCACCTCCATCCGCTGACATACGGACCGTCCCACGCGCCGATGTTCTTGCAAGCCCGCAAAGCCCGCGCTGATCAGATTCCTGGAAACTGGCGTATCGGCGTGGTGTGTGGATTCGCGGATTCGGCCGCCACGCTTCTCGGCACCGCAGGAGGGCCGCACCCTTCTGGTTTGTCCGTACTCCCGTTGGCCCGCCAGGCACATCGCAGAACTTGCGAAGAGGATGCGGGTGCACTAGCTGTTGAATACGAACCCTGCACAGGTGTCATGTATCAGCGTGGCGGTTTGTATCACCTAACGATGCGAAGGATTACCAAGGGATGAGCCCTCCTGTCGGGCCATCGCGAGGCGCATTCCATCAGTTGCTCCCCGAGCGGGCGGCGGCGGGGAGAAGGGGGATCACGCTGTGCGCGCTGCGCAGTTTATTCGCAGACTGCGATAGATTGGGTTTCAGAATCAAGGAATGAGCTGCGGAAATAAAGCAGCAAATGTTAGAATGGTGGAAGTGTTGAGCAAACGGTTTGTATCACCTAACGATGCGAAGGATTACCAAGGGATGAGCCCTCCTGTCGGGCCATCGCGAGGCGCATTCCATCAGTTGCTCCCCGAGCGGGCGGCGGCGGGGAGAAGGGGGATCACGCTGTGCGCGCTGCGCAGTTTATTCGCAGACTGCGATAGATTGGGTTTCAGAATCAAGGAATGAGCTGCGGAAATAAAGCAGCAAATGTTAGAATGGTGGAAGTGTTGAGCAAAGTCCTATGTCATTTTGGAGCGGCGAGGAGCACTAGCGTACGGCGTGCTCAAGCTTACCGTGATGAGTGCGGCTTTACCGCGCTGTGTCCGTGCACCCCTTCGCGCGGTTCGCGAACAAGCGATGAGGCTCGGACAAGAGCCAGCTGGACCGTTATATTGCCTGCGAGTGGCGGGCTGCTGGTACGCATGGCGACCGACGTAAACTTGCGCCTGGCGCCCAGGTACCGTCGCACGGCGACGTTCTTACTTACCGAGAAAGGCAATTTTCACGCGTGTGCGAAAAGTCGGGG
>NW_007360329.1:1556224-1557064 GCF_000271585.1 Trametes versicolor FP-101664 SS1
TGAGCAAACGGTTTGTATCACCTAACGATGCGAAGGATTACCAAGGGATGAGCCCTCCTGTCGGGCCATCGCGAGGCGCATTCCATCAGTTGCTCCCCGAGCGGGCGGCGGCGGGGAGAAGGGGGATCACGCTGTGCGCGCTGCGCAGTTTATTCGCAGACTGCGATAGATTGGGTTTCAGAATCAAGGAATGAGCTGCGGAAATAAAGCAGCAAATGTTAGAATGGTGGAAGTGTTGAGCAAAGTCCTATGTCATTTTGGAGCGGCGAGGAGCACTAGCGTACGGCGTGCTCAAGCTTACCGTGATGAGTGCGGCTTTACCGCGCTGTGTCCGTGCACCCCTTCGCGCGGTTCGCGAACAAGCGATGAGGCTCGGACAAGAGCCAGCTGGACCGTTATATTGCCTGCGAGTGGCGGGCTGCTGGTACGCATGGCGACCGACGTAAACTTGCGCCTGGCGCCCAGGTACCGTCGCACGGCGACGTTCTTACTTACCGAGAAAGGCAATTTTCACGCGTGTGCGAAAAGTCGGGGCGGGTGCAGATGGACGCGGGCTCGCGGTGGAGCGACAGGTCGTTTCGCCATCTCCCCATCCGCATCGTTTCGTGGCTCTTCGTGGTGCTTGTTCAATCCGTCCGTCTTGGAGACCGTTGGAGTTCTTGTGGAGGTTGTGCTCCGTGCTCTTGCTTGGTTAGACTTTGGGAATCGGTATCTCAGGCTTTTCGTCCGGCGATCTGGCGCACGGCACGCTCAGTTGACGTCCACGGTCCTGCATGTCCAGCAGACCCGCCCACTGCATCTCGTCTCCACCGCGGAGCCGCTCCTCACTCCGTACGCAGT
>NW_007360329.1:1557084-1564307 GCF_000271585.1 Trametes versicolor FP-101664 SS1
ACGCATGGCGACCGACGTAAACTTGCGCCTGGCGCCCAGGTACCGTCGCACGGCGACGTTCTTACTTACCGAGAAAGGCAATTTTCACGCGTGTGCGAAAAGTCGGGGCGGGTGCAGATGGACGCGGGCTCGCGGTGGAGCGACAGGTCGTTTCGCCATCTCCCCATCCGCATCGTTTCGTGGCTCTTCGTGGTGCTTGTTCAATCCGTCCGTCTTGGAGACCGTTGGAGTTCTTGTGGAGGTTGTGCTCCGTGCTCTTGCTTGGTTAGACTTTGGGAATCGGTATCTCAGGCTTTTCGTCCGGCGATCTGGCGCACGGCACGCTCAGTTGACGTCCACGGTCCTGCATGTCCAGCAGACCCGCCCACTGCATCTCGTCTCCACCGCGGAGCCGCTCCTCACTCCGTACGCAGTGACCGTTGGCCGCCCGCCGTCGTCCGCTACTGCCCGCCCATCTACCTTGACACGAACGCCCATGATCCCCTACTGAACCTGCCTGTCGACGCCCTCCCCCCGCCGACGCCCGCCTCACCATCCGACATTCGTAACCATCCCGACGCGACTGCCAGCGCGCATGCCCCGCTCGAGCATGCGCATGTCGTTCGCACAATCCAGCTCGGAATGTAGGGACGACTCTCGCCGTGTCCCCAGCTCCCCATCCTCGTCACGCCTCGCACAAACCCCACCACACCCCCGAGCCTCCTCGTCCAAACCGTCCAACTCGTCCTCCCGCTGTCCTTCCCCGTCTCGGCCGCGCGCGCTCCTAGCTGAGCGTCGTGTTTCAAGAAGCCAGAGTCTTATTCACGCTGGACGCCCCCGTCCCGAAAAGCTTCGGACATCCTGTCTTTCTTCCCCACAAGATCTTCCTGGCGTCGATCATAATCGACACCGACCTCTTCGATCCAAGGCCGCATCCCCGGCGTGCCGTCACAGCTGCGGAGGTTGCGGAAAGTGTAGCGGACAGTGCAAAGCATCGAGTGGTTCTCGGTAAGCTGCGTTCTATATTTCTTTGCGTTCTGTCACCCTTCCTTCTCCCGCAACCCAGTTCTTCTTGCGCTGTTGTGCTCGCACATATCACTTCTCCCCACTGCCACGTTGTCGACAACATGTTATGGTTCCCTTTGCCTTCGTATGAATGCTCATATGTTCCTCCTCCCCCAGCTCGATGGTTCGCTGGTCCGCCGTCGCAGCGCTCTTTCTGCTCAGCTTGCCCTCCGTGCCTCGTGTGCAAGCGGCAGTTCTGCCGTTTCCTTCGCGCCACGATGCACGCCATTCCGCATCTGCCACTTTGCCTTCTCCCTTGTCCGAAATGGGCGCTTCCTCCACCATTCCCTATTGGAGACGACAAGCAACGGACACCAGCGGGGGCGGGTCGCCGACGTCAACAGCGACGAGTGCAGCGAGCTCTGGGACGGACGCGTCAGCGTCGGTCACGCTCCCAAGCAGTGCGGCCTCTAGTTCGGCTCCCGCCTCGCAGGACCCCACGGACTCCGGTTCTGCGTCGTCGGCAGGTTCGCCGGCGGGTACTCCCACCGCGGTGTCGATGGACACGACCACGGCGGGCTCTGCGTCCGCGAGCGTCTCCCTGGTGCGTTTCTTGGCACATTTCTCGATAAATGCCCCGCTCACATCCTGTGGTTTTTTGTAGTCGACGAGCGTGCCCTCGATTTCGCCAGCATGTCCTCTCACGGACACTCGTCTCACGACTACATAGACATCTGTACGACCGCGACAGGAAATATATTTTGTGCGGGCGCGCGTTCTGCGCTTCGTACGTACCATGCATCACCAGCGTCATTTGCAAGGGTGTGGGCGTGTGTGGGCGCTGCGCGTGGCCGTGGCTCGGACTCAGGCGCGGGCGCGGGTGCGAGCTCGGGCGCGCGGGCTCGGAGTCGGCGTCGGCGTCGGCGTCGGCGGCAGCGGACGGGGTGCCTGATCTGTGCAAGAGGCTGGAGAATTAAAAGCAAACTATGGGAGGGTCGTAGGGCTGTATTGGCGCGGGGAGGGTGGGGTTGCATAAGGGGCGTTGGCTCGGGGAGAGTTGGGACAGAGGACGGGCCTCGGCGGGGAGATCGAGCAGGGATGACATTTCGAGCTCGTACGTGCACACGCTAGTATACACGGAACACCCTAGTGTTTCTGGACTCGCCGCCGCTACGTACAGGGTCGACACGCGCGCACGCGCACTTCGTGTCCGCCCCCAAAATGGCTCGTGTCTATCGCACTCTCCCCGCCGCCTTGCCACTCTTGGCCGTGCCCCATGCGTCGCCGTATTGGAGTACCACATCGCAGCTACGACACCGCGGGAAACCTGTAAATAACACATTAGCGATCGGGGGTTTTCAGTGACTTCTGGACCTGCGCACACTTTGCGCTTCTGCCCGTTGCAGACGATACTCTCTGGACCCTGCGGCACTTGCACACCGGAACTCGCCCACGCCGCCATCCCTGCTATCTAGCATGCACTCACACTTCCACCGGGTTGCTCGGTCTGCGCCGCTGTCCCTTCGACGCACGCACACGCTAGTGCCTCCACCGCACAACCTGCCCCTTGATTTCCATCCCGGGGCGCCTGCCTCACGGTGCGGCTCCACTCGTGCGCAGCTCACGCTGCCCTCACCGCGCGCACACCGACATGTTCGCCGGCTGCAGACTACACGCCGATCGCCTAGAAGACGATCTGTCCGCGGCACCCTTGCAAGCCGCCGCCCACCTCCACTCCAATGCGGAGACGCCTGCATCCTCGCACGGATGCAGAGCCCGTTGTGCGGCAAAGACTCTCACTCACGCGCAACAGCCACTGCACACGAGGGCACTCAACACCCTGAATGTCGGCAAGGAATGCTCGCACCGGCACTCGGAAAGTGAGTTTCCAGCGACGAATGCGCCTGCTCACTTCCGTCCGAGATTCTACCTTGCTTCCGGTGACACTGCGCGCCCGCGGGCCGCACACAGAGGAGCTGCCGAAGGGAGACTCGTGGATGCCAGGAGCGCTGTCGGCCGCGCCAGAGATGATGCCTCTGCGCAGGCAGAGCCAGAAGACATATTCGAGCTACTCACCTCTTCATAGCCGCCGCGCCGCCATCTCCGCCGCGTCCAAACCGCACTCGCAGCCGCAAGACACCATCTACCTCGCCTTCCACCTCCCTCGCACATGCCTCGGTGGGGCGTTGACCACAGGTAGCCGCTACATCTGTACATAGAGAAGGTTGCGCCTCGCGCACGAGCGGGTAAGCATTTCAGACGTCTGCGGGACAACGAATATTGTAAAACCACATATCTTGCAGGTATGCCCCGCGAGCAGCCAGGCCGTACTTGCGCAGTCGATAGCAGTCCCTGCCCACGCTCACAGGGTGCCCTAAAATCATGTAAGCCGAGTACGAGGACGCCGGGTGAGCTGTACTCACATTCCTCTGATGGCAGTCGCCCCTCGCGGACGAGGAAGCCTCTCCAGAGACCAGCACCCTTCCAAGCGGGCAACAGTACCTTTGGCGCGTTTTACGGACGCCAAGGCGCGTGCATTTGAAAGCAGACCCTGCCCATGTCGCAGGGTGTCCTAGAAGCATGTGAGCCGAGTACGGGGCGCTGAGAGATCAGTACTCATGGCCTCCTCCTGCGGCTGCGACCAACGTCCACCTGCGCAATCAACAGAACTTATGGCACACGATACGGACCTCCAGAACAACTCGGGCCTGGCTTCTGCCTCCAGGGCGCGCAGAACATGTGTCAGCTCGGCGCGAACGCAGGAAACCTGTAGTACTCACTTCGAGTCCGCGCTTCGCGGCCCCTGGGTCCAACCAGTACCCCGATTCCGCTCCCGGTCATCCACAAATGGAGGGAAGCCCTGAGAAGCGGCCCTCTCGTGCGCGTGTGCGGGCGTCTCCAAGGCATCTATAAAGAGAACAGCGCATCGCAAACGCGGAATCAAGGGTCAGCCTGGTATTCTCATGATAGCAGGACGGGCCGGCTGACGTACAATGTAGATCTCGTCCTCCTGGCAGCCGTAGTCGTCGCCGGGCGGTGGATGAGATCGGGCTTTCAGGGTGCCCTCTAGCATAGATTAGAAGGCAAATGTGGGCTCTGTTTACAATTTTGGATGCGCAAACTCGGCGTGAGCGTAGTGCGGTCTTCATCGTTCTTGCAGGGCCTCGCTGACCACGACATGCGACAGGAATCGCCATGCAGAACATCTTGTACACCCCGGGACGAAGGTTTGAGCCCGCGGAATGCGCTGCTCAAGCAAGAAGGTCAGCCAGGCATTCGCACTATCACCACCCCAAGCTTCGTACCTTGCATAGATATATGTAACACCCTGCACGCGTCACCGCTCCTCTCGCGGATCACAGCAAGGAGCTCGGACTCTGGGGCGCGCAGTCACGTCGAGAGGAAGCGCCTACCGCGCGGCGGCACCGCGGCTCTCACGAGAGTCTCACGCGCAGGCCTCGACTTCGCGGCCGCAATCCTCTCGTCTTGTGCGCGCGAAGAGATGCCTGGAGTAGTAAGACGATGTAAGTAATGTGTCATTCGCACGCAGACGATCTACTCACCTGGTTCCTCCGTGGTGGCAGTTCGAAAAGAGCCGCCTTGTGGCTGTACGGAGCCCGGCTCTCCGAGTCCTGCGTCCATGATGGGTGTCCTTTGCACGAACACCGTCTCTCATCACTAGAGGTGAGTAAATCCCATTGTAGAGATGACCAGGCAAAGACTGACCGGGTTGTGTTCTGTCGCGTGCGTTCGCACTGCAGATCCAGACAAGATCCGACTGCAGATGCTGTCCGACTGTACCGCACTCGCAAAGTCAAACAGTCCTTCGTGGCAGCCCAACACCTCCAATCGCGCGGTGTCCTGTCGCGCGGTGCGGGATAGGATCCCCAGGAAACACGAGAATCCCGCAAAAGGAGATGCGAAGTCCGGAAGTCGCAGCGTGAGTGCACAGTTCTCACGAGAATAGTACCAGCCCGATTTGCACTCACCAGATCCTGCTGCTCACACTGCAGCTATCTCGCCGACCTCTTGTCCGAGCGTGCCTTTCGCGCCCACGTGCCGCATTCCGTTTGCCACGTGTCCGCGCGGTCTGCGAGCTGGTGAATAGATGCATGCCGGAGACGACTGCACGCACTCCCGCATACCCTCGACCGGGCCCAGCTCCGCAAGCAGATGCTGAGCACACGAGAGACGCGCCTGGAACGTCCCTACTGTAATGTGACATCCGCTGAGACAAATACAGTCCGGTGAGTGCTGGGGTAACGCAGAGGCGACCATTTGTAACTCACAAGGACACCTGGTCTGTATAGATGTGTCCCTGGTGCGCTCATCCTGTGCGTCACGCTCGTCGTGCGTACGCATCGAGTGTTGCCGGGCTTGGTACGCGTCCAAGACGCGATTGTGGCGCGCCGCAACTGGTGTACGCACGGTGAGTGATCCGCTGCCGGTACAGGGACACGTCAAAAACTTACAGCTCTCTGTGCGCCTCGCATGGGCGGCGTCTTGAGAGCGACACTATACCAGCGGCAGGAGGGTGCGCCAGATGTGGGAGGAGGGTCTGGTTCGAGGTGGGGAGGCTGCGAAGCTCTGCGGGGGACGAGGGTGTGGACGTTGGGGGAAGAGGGTGCGCTGGGGTGTGACCCTGATCCATTCCACTCCAGTGCAACCAAATTGGCATGGCGGCGGGCGCATGCGGGCGCGATTCAACGCGCTGCGCGCTCGCAAACAGTCACCAGGTGAGTATCTCGAATTTCCATTCTCACTCATTTAGGCTACCGCCTGTGACAGCTATGGCCCATCCACAGGCGTTGTGGGGCTCCGTCGTTGACAGGTGTCGTCGAAGGAAGGCCACGAAGCCTGTGGGTTGGCCTGGGTCTCTACCTTCTGACATTTAGCAGCATGTGTGAATATTTCAAGACATGCGCCACTCTGGCAGGCATATTGTGTGCAGCAACTCAAATTGGGATGTCCGTCTATCATCCCTGGGTGAGGCTGAGCGTCAAGTGCTCTGTGATATTTCTGAGATGTCTGAATAGGCTGGGGGATCCCCTTGAGTTTGACAGAGTGATTTCTGGATGTCTGAAATGAGCGACCACGTAAACATGTCTTGTAGCAGCCCCAGATATATTTGAACTGCAGAACATAAGTCTACCATACGTCTAGAGTGTGCTGTACATGGATTACGACATGCTGCAAGCGAGGGAACGAGCGGGCATCGATCGCGGACAGGTCGGAGCACGCCGTGCGAACCCCAACACTACACCCCAAATTCCCACATCTTTTCTATGATTCGACGGGAGGTGTCCGTTTGCCGGGAGAACGTCGAGAGCTTGTACATAGAATGCGTACACATTGGCTGCAAAATATCAGTCTGCACCCGGCCGACCGCCTGCTCGAGAACAAACCCATTTGCTAGCTTCTGCACGAGCCCATGATTCGCTCGTAGCACTCCGTCGTGCAGCCGAACAATCACGTCGCCCACACCGCACACTTACGAGACTGCTTGAGGCTCCTTCGATTTCCTGTCCCGCCCCGACGTCGGCTCTACCTATGAACATGGATCTCCGTCCTGCATGGGCCAGGTGCTACCCGCCACTCCCTACGCATTAGAGCATACCCCACACAAAACGAGATAGTGCTATCTGTGCGCACAACACAGCCGTGAACCACGCACCTGGCCCCGCACGACGCAAAACGCGAACCACCGAGACCACGCCCACAAAAGAACCGAACGGGCCACGATCGCGAGAGCGCCGCCCGTCCCGCACGTCGCCCTGTCGTGGAGTCGCCAGCGCCTCCCCTCCTAGGCTCTGCCTAAGCCCACCAGAACTCGGCCCAGACGCCACAGCACCCTCGCAGCACCTCAGCATCCGCCTCCCTCCCCTTAGAGCGCCTCACACAGCGCCTCTTTTCCATCATCAACCTCGCCACTCTGCCCCTCCCTAGCGCCCTTACGGGCGCCCTGCCTCCCGGTATCACCGGACTTCCATCATACTCCCTATGTCACTCCCTACGTCACCACAGTCATTACGATTACTATAGCACCCTGAAGGACGTCATAGGTATTAGTCTAGCTACAGGTCACCTGATCGTTGGTCACATGCTTCATACTCACCCTAGGTACCAAACACGTACAAATAGGTACCTGGTCTGTGCGCACCTGCTCCAGTATATAGGCAGAGTAGATCCTGCACCTGTTCCCCATCTCGACCTCTTAAGTCAGTTGGGGACAGGTAAGC
>NW_007360329.1:1564327-1565611 GCF_000271585.1 Trametes versicolor FP-101664 SS1
GGGTCAGCAAAAGTGCCCAAATTTTTTCCAGGCACCGTCGCACCTCCCCAGCCGCCGCTCCCAGGGCCCTGGTGCCTTCGCCGATCTTGACCGCCATCTTGGCTACGTCGGCTCAGGCATTAGATGCAAACCCGGGACGTGTTTGCAAAGGAAGGGGGTAAGGAACGGTATTGAACCTAAGCAAGGATATCGAGTAAAGTAAGGTGAAAGTGAAGCAAAACTAGCTAGGCTCCGTACGCCGACGCAAAGTAAGCTGAACTAAGCCAAGCTGAACGAGATAAGCAAGCGGAGCGAGCTTCACAGAGGCGAAGCTCCAAGCTAAGCCAAAGTGAAGTAAGCAAAGCAAGCGCTCCGAGCTAACCTCACCCCCCTGGTTGGAGTACAAATAGGGGTCAAATTTTTTCGGGCCTCGTAACCATTCGCGGACGAATGGGTTTAGGAAGGGGGTATTGTCGTGGAGTCGCCAGCGCCTCCCCTCCTAGGCTCTGCCTAAGCCCACCAGAACTCGGCCCAGACGCCACAGCACCCTCGCAGCACCTCAGCATCCGCCTCCCTCCCCTTAGAGCGCCTCACACAGCGCCTCTTTTCCATCATCAACCTCGCCACTCTGCCCCTCCCTAGCGCCCTTACGGGCGCCCTGCCTCCCGGTATCACCGGACTTCCATCATACTCCCTATGTCACTCCCTACGTCACCACAGTCATTACGATTACTATAGCACCCTGAAGGACGTCATAGGTATTAGTCTAGCTACAGGTCACCTGATCGTTGGTCACATGCTTCATACTCACCCTAGGTACCAAACACGTACAAATAGGTACCTGGTCTGTGCGCACCTGCTCCAGTATATAGGCAGAGTAGATCCTGCACCTGTTCCCCATCTCGACCTCTTAAGTCATTGGGGACAGGTAAGCACCTCTTGTACTAGATGGTCAAGTCAATATACTTAAGTCATTGGGGACAGCTTTGGCCTTCGTCGCCGGCCTCCTCCTTGGCCTCTTTCAGGCAAGTTCCCTGGCACGCCCCTGTTGCAACCCCAGACCTCTGTCGGGGTTCGCTGAAGGGTGCCTCTGCCCTGTAAGCCCCTCTCTCCCCTCTCTCACCTCCTCCCATCGTCGTCCCCGCATGGACTCGGCGTGGGCCAGCACCACCTCCGTAAGCAGGTCGGTCTGCCGTCGTCCCTCGTCCCGGGCCTCCGCGACATTAGGTCGAGATCCTTACCGGCCCCTCCGTCCTCCTCGGACTGACGCCGGTCCCGCCTTCACCCGCCGTCGCCCAGACCGCT
>NW_007360329.1:1565785-1570846 GCF_000271585.1 Trametes versicolor FP-101664 SS1
GGACGTCATAGGTATTAGTCTAGCTACAGGTCACCTGATCGTTGGTCACATGCTTCATACTCACCCTAGGTACCAAACACGTACAAATAGGTACCTGGTCTGTGCGCACCTGCTCCAGTATATAGGCAGAGTAGATCCTGCACCTGTTCCCCATCTCGACCTCTTAAGTCATTGGGGACAGGTAAGCACCTCTTGTACTAGATGGTCAAGTCAATATACTTAAGTCATTGGGGACAGCTTTGGCCTTCGTCGCCGGCCTCCTCCTTGGCCTCTTTCAGGCAAGTTCCCTGGCACGCCCCTGTTGCAACCCCAGACCTCTGTCGGGGTTCGCTGAAGGGTGCCTCTGCCCTGTAAGCCCCTCTCTCCCCTCTCTCACCTCCTCCCATCGTCGTCCCCGCATGGACTCGGCGTGGGCCAGCACCACCTCCGTAAGCAGGTCGGTCTGCCGTCGTCCCTCGTCCCGGGCCTCCGCGACACGCCCCATTGATGGGACGTATGTACATGCTCCGCTCAGCCCATCGGCGTGGTCATGCCGCGCTACCGTCCGAGCGTCCAAGCTCCCCGTCGACGCGAGCCGAGTCTGGAGGTGGGGCACGCCCTGCGCCGTCCGCTGATTGGGCAGGGAGTGCGCTTGCGCACGGGGCGCCCGCATCTGCTCGTTTCCAGGCTCGTATGGCGCAGACGGAGGACGCGGACGCGCAAGGGCCTGCGCCATGCCCTCGCGCCCTTGCTCGCTAGCGGTGCACATCGGAGGGGAGACGTCAATAAGAACCCACGGGAGGAGGATTCGTGCGCGCACCACTCACCTCTGCTCCCTCTTCCTCATCCATCTGCCCGCCGTCGAGGTATGTCCGCCGCCTCCCTTCGTGCTGCATGCTGAAACTCGCCCGTCGTTGCAGCACCAGTACCGCCACCACCACCTCGAACGTCGCCTAGTACGAGTCTGCTCCCGTACGTGGTTTCTACCCGTCCTGTCTATGCTCACGCCGCAGGCTTCAGATCGCGCAAAACGGCGTCCGCACGATGCACCCGCCCCCAGTGAGCTCGCGCACCCTCACCGCCGTGTCCCACTCACATTCCGTACCGCAGGCGTGACGCCGCACACGACCAGCACGCCAGCACGACCAACGCGCCGCGACACCTCACCGGAACTCCACACACTTGCAGCCCACCCACCTTGCGCTCCCGACGTGTTGGCCATTGGTCTCGTCGCCGCCGCTGCGAGGGACTCGTCGTCCGTACGTGCCACCCACCTCTTTCATCATCACGCGCAGCCCCGTCGTCACTCTCTTCCCTGTTCCAGCCGCAGACCCGTCGCGCACGAAGAGCCGCACGGCACACCACAAGGTACGTTCCCCGCTGCCGCGACACCGTTGTCCCCGCCTGACTCATCTCGTTTGTGCCAGACCCACCAGTCGACGGGACACAGGGAGGCGGGTGCGGAGACGAGAGGGCTGTACCGTACACACCGTGTTTTTGTAGTACATAGCACAGGCCGCCGCGGACGAGGAGTCGACCGCGGCGCGCCACACGCACGCGCACGCGCACGCCGACGTCGCGCGCCGCGCAATCCCGTCGCCGCCGCAGCCGCGCCGCAGCCGCCCTTGTTCGCGTCCGCGCTCCTCGTGCGACCATCGAAGGCGGCCGTGTGCTGCCGGAGATCGTCGGAGGACGCCGCGGGACGTGTCCAGCGTGCGGTGCAGCCCGGGGACCCAGCCTGCGCGCGCCGTCGTCGGGGCCGAGCAGCGCGCGATGCCGGGCGGGGATGGGTGCGTGTGGGTGCCCCCGAGACTGTCTGCGGGCTGCGGCGGGCGCTCCATAGCTTCCTCCCCGCGGCGCCGTTTGCGAGGCCGCGCGGTGACGTGTGCACCGGCCTCGTCGCGAGAGCAGGGGATGCCTCGTCTGGTGTTGTGCACGCACACCGGCATGCCTCACGGGCCCGCTGACTCGTGGGCTCCTGCTCGAGTCTTGGGGCTCGAGGGCTGTTCGGGTGCGCGCCCGGCGACGACGACGTTGCCCTGTACGACGTGAGACGTCAGCCAGGAAGCTCTCGCGGAGCGACTGGGAACTCACCTTGTGTGTCCTTGGTCGACTCGTCTCGCGAGGGCGTCCGGGACGCGCGTTGACGTCGACGTGGCCGCCGCGACAGCGTTCGATGGCGCCACCTCGCACGCGGACGCGTATGTTGTGCGCGACGCGGGCGTCGACGAGTGGATCGGACGGGTGGGGACGACTCTGGACGTTGGCCAAGTGTCGGCGGGCCTCGCGATGAGTCTGCCCGCGCCAAGCTCCGAACACTCGCGACGACCGCTCGAGCACCACTCGTGCGTGTGCCTGAGCGTAGGCCCGAGTAGGAACGGTCCCACGAGCACTTTCGAGTGCTTACGGTGGTGGTCGTCGACGCGCCGCAGCCGCCTGTCTCAGGGCGAACGCGCCGGCGCGCTTCGCGGGCGTCTGGACGAACGCCGCGGGCTGTAACATGTACGGGACGTATGTACAGTACGAGGGCTATCTATACATACCGTTTTCGAGAGATTTTGACGATGTTGCCAAATCGGCTGCGAGAGACGCAGCCCGACGCCGCGTCGAAACCGTCCATATCTTGAGCGCCTAATTGGACGAAGGGCGAGCGTGGCCCGTATCCTCAATGGCGTTGGCGGCTCGTCGACGGCAGACTTGGCGACTGCGCGTATGGATAGAGGGAGCTGCGTAGAGTCAGGATCAGTGTTTGCGGGCGGATCCCGTGAGAAACAGAGACGGAATTGGGGAAGAGGTCGGTGAGACTTGTGCCACAGTCGAGTTTTTCGTCGCGGAATATCGCGTGAACGGGTGCGCCTGCTGGACGCGTGTTCCGTGAGTCCCCTGAATACAAAACAGAAGCGAGAGGACTGACGAGCAAGGGAAGGGGAAGCATTCTGTGAGAATGCGCGCATTGTTCCGCTCATAGCGAGCGAACACGGACACTTTTCCGCACGCGGACAGGTGCCCGGTGTGCGCAGAGAGCGCACCGAGCGCGCTGCTCAGATCGCGGGAGGTGGCGATGGGACGGGACGCGGGAATCGTCGAAATTGCGGAGATGTGCTGTAGCCCGCAGACGATGTGAGGGGCGCAGTGTGGCAAAGTCGAAGTCAAACACACTTTGCGGGCGAGCACGCGAGGCTCCCGGGCGATATGGGTGTGGTTTGGCACGGGGGACGGCCGCGGAGTGGATATATGCAGTCTGTCATGTGCGAGGGAGGGCGGGAAACGCGCGAGGGAGGGTGGGACACCGGCGAGGGAGCTCAAACGAGCAGCGCGAGCTAGGCTCGTAAACCAGCCTCACGTTCGGGGCGGAAGACAATCGTTCCTCCCGAAGGGAGGCTGGAACTACGTGTGAGGGGGGGTGGTGAGGTCCCCCGTGGGAACGTCTGAGTTTGAACGTGCCGACGGCACGCGAGCCTTCAGAGGACAACTTACCAGTCGCGTCGCGCGCATTCGCGTTCTAGGACGCGTCTGAAACCCTTAAAACCTCTCTGTATGCGTCGCTTCCCATACATAAATACGACCATTTGTACGATGGACTGCGCTGCCTCTCGGGAACCAGGGAAATCACTTGAAAACCTCTATGAAACAAATATGGGCCCCGTAATGCTCACGTACACACTCTCTGCGTATAAGCGACGGCCTCCATGACTGATTTACGCGACATAGAGGCACACAAGGAGGTCGTCATTTACAGAAGAAACGAGCTCGACGGCTACATGCCGAAACTGCTCGAACCGCGGCGTCGACTCGCGCCACCACGACCTGGTTGGAGCTGTCAGAAATTCGAGCTCAGACGTTCCCACGGGGGACCTCACCACCCCCCCTCACACGTAGTTCTAGCCTAAGCGCGAGCGAAGGATATACACTGCGCGGACGCGCGCGCTCGTGTCGGTGTCAGGGCGAGCGCGGTGCAAAGGCGAGCGGGAAAGGTCGTGGAGAGCAGCAGGAGAGCAGGGCGTGCAGCAGAGAACGCAGGGAGTCGAGCTAGCGAGAGCCGAGTGAGTGAGTGAGTGAGTGAGTGAGTGAGTGAGTGAGTGAGTAGGGCTGCTCAATTCTGGCCGGACGTGGTCGCTGGTCACTGCAGAGCTCGTTTGATGGAGCTGATGGACTGAAGCGAGAATAGCCGAAAAGTCCTGCGACCGGTGTAACCCTACCTGACCCTAGTGGGAGAGTCGTAGGGTGGTTTTCCTGTCGTCTGTGTATTGGGGTGTATAGGCCTCTGGACTGCATTGAAGATAGGCGTGAAAGTGCGTGTGGATGTCCACGTCCGTCTGGTTTTTTCCGTCCTCAACTGGCTCCCCTATCGCCCACAACGCCTCCATGAGCTGGAGAGGTTTGGGGAGGAGTTCAAATAATTACTGCATTTGGGACGTGCCTAACTCAAGCGACCGCCGGCGACCGCGACAATTCGACGTCCTGCACCTCCTCGCTTACTGTCGCTTAGGTCCATCAAAGCCAAGACACATCCTCTGGAGTGACCAGCGACCACGTCCGGCCAGAATTGAGCAGCCCTAGTGAGGTGTATTTCGTCGTCACCGAAGCAAGCGAGCAAGCCAAGATCGACGCGCGTCTACACGGTCGACGCGATGACGACATGCCCGGACGCGCGCAACGTTCACCGTGGCCTGCGAGTGGCGGGCGCTGGTGTGCATCGCGACCGACGCAAACTTGCGCCTGGCGCCCAGGCACCGTCCCACTCACTTACCGCATATGGCACGTTCTGCGCGTGGCGGGTGCAGATGGACGCGGGCGCGCGGTGGAGCGACAGGTCGTTTCGCCATCTCCCCATCCGCATCGTTTCGTGGCTCTTCGTGGTGCTTGTTCAATCCGTCCGTCTTGGAGACCGTTGGAGTTCTTGTGGAGGTTGTGCTCCGTGCTCTTGCTTGGTTAGACTTTGGGAATCGGTATCTCAGGCTTTTCGTCCGGCGATCTGGCGCACGGCACGCTCAGTTGACGTCCACGGTCCTGCATGTCCAGCAGACCCGCCCACTGCATCTCGTCTCCACCGCGGAGCCGCTCCTCACTCCGTACGCAGTG
>NW_007360329.1:1571030-1695727 GCF_000271585.1 Trametes versicolor FP-101664 SS1
TCACTTACCGCAGTATGGCACGTTCTGCGCGTGGCGGGTGCAGATGGACGCGGGCGCGCGGTGGAGCGACAGGTCGTTTCGCCATCTCCCCATCCGCATCGTTTCGTGGCTCTTCGTGGTGCTTGTTCAATCCGTCCGTCTTGGAGACCGTTGGAGTTCTTGTGGAGGTTGTGCTCCGTGCTCTTGCTTGGTTAGACTTTGGGAATCGGTATCTCAGGCTTTTCGTCCGGCGATCTGGCGCACGGCACGCTCAGTTGACGTCCACGGTCCTGCATGTCCAGCAGACCCGCCCACTGCATCTCGTCTCCACCGCGGAGCCGCTCCTCACTCCGTACGCAGTGACCGGTGGCCGCCCGCCGTCGTCCGCTACTGTCCGCCCATCTACCTTGACACGAACGCCCATGATCCCCTACTGAACCTGCCTGTCGACGCCCTCCCCCCGCCGACACCCGCCTCACCATCCGACATTCGTAACCATCCCGACGCGACTGCCAGCGCGCATGCCCCGCTCGAGCATGCGCATGTCGTTCGCACAATCCAGCTCGGAATGTAGGGACGACTCTTGCCGTGTCCCCAGCTCCCCATCCTCGTCACGCCTCGCAGAAACCCCACCACACCCCCGAGCCTCCTCGTCCAAACCGTCCAACTCGTCCTCCCGCTGTCCTTCCCCGTCTCGGCCGCGCGCGCTCCTAGCTGAGCGTCGTGTTTCAAGAAGCCAGAGTCTTATTCACGCTGGACGCCCCCGTCCCGAAAAGCTTCGGACATCCTGTCTTTCTTCCCCACAAGATCTTCCTGGCGTCGATCATAATCGACACCGACCTCTTCGATCCAAGGCCGCATCCCCGGCGTGCCGTCACAGCTGCGGAGGTTGCGGAAAGTGTAGCGGACAGTGCAAAGCATCGAGTGGTTCGCGGTAAGCTGCGTTCTATATTTCTTTGCGTTCTGTCACCCTTCCTTCTCCCGCAACCCAGTTCTTCTTGCGCTGTTGTGCTCGCACATATCACTTCTCACCACTGCCACGTTGTCGACAATATGTTATGGTTCCCTTTGCCTTCGTATGAATGCTCATATGTTCCTCCTCCCCCAGCTCGATGGTTCGCTGGTCCGCAGTTGCAGCGCTCTTTCTGCTCAGCTTGCCCTCCGTGCCTCGTGTGCAAGCGGCAGTTCTACCGTTTCCTTCGCGCCACGATGCATGCCATTCCGCATCTGCCACTTTGCCTTCTCCCTTGCCCGAAATGGGCGCTTCCTCCACCATTCCCTATTGGAGACGACAAGCAACGGACACCAGCGGGGGCGGGTCGCCGACGTCAACAGCGACGAGTGCAGCGAGCTCTGGGACGGACGCGTCAGCGTCGGTCACGCTCCCAAGCAGTGCGGCCTCTAGTTCGGCTCCCGCCTCGCAGGACCCCACGGACTCCGGTTCTGCGTCGTCGGCAAGTTCGCCGGCGGGTACTCCCACCGCGGTGTCGATGGACACGACCACGGCGGGCTCTGCGTCCGCGAGCGTCTCCCTGGTGCGTTTCTTGGCACATTTCTCGATAAATGCCCCGCTCACATCCTGTGGTTTTTTGTAGTCGACGAGCGTGCCCTCGATTTCGGTAAGCTTGCCGACGTCTGTCCCGACGTCTATCTCATTTCCGACATTGACAACTGTTCCGACGACCATCTCTGTGACCTCGCTCTCACTGCCGCTTTCTTCAATTTCACTCACTCAGTCGACCACCACTGAGCAGTCTTCGACCACAACGACGATTGCGGGTCCGACAACATCGACTAGTACGGTGCCACCGCCAAGTTCCAGCTCCAGCATACCTGTTTCAAGTGCAAGCTCGACTTCGGCACCGCCAACTTCCACGTCGGTATCGTCGGGCCCCACCTCGACAACGACCTCAAGTAGTGCCGTGAGCTCATCGTGAGTGTCTTCATTCCATCATTTTCACCGGTCTTCCCCCCTCTTTCCTTTTCCATACGTTCCGAATTTGCCTTCCCGGCTGCATATTATGGGCGCATATGATGCACTACATGCTGTGCCGGCCCAGGTGCCTTTAAGCATCATTGCAGTTGCCGCTTCGAGATCCGCGTTCCGCGCCGGACTCTTACCATATATTGGTCTGTAGTGCCTCCAGGACCACCCCGGTCCGAACGTCCTCAACTTCAATTCCGTTGTCTTCGTCAGCTACATCCAGGAGTACCTCGCGAACTGTCTCGTCTACCTCGCGGTCGTCGACTTCGTCGTCTGTCACGTCTTTTAATACTTTGAGGTCTTCCTCCACCTCAAGTTCTACCTCATCCACGTCTACTTCCTCATCCACTACCGTTTCCTCTACGTCCTCATCCTCATCCACGTCCTCATCCACCACCTCTAGGTCATCCTCCACGTCTTCCTTCTCATCCTCGTCCTCATCCTCATCCTCTACGACGTTCTCATCTTCGTCGTCCTCTTTGTCATCGTCTTCTGCTTCCATGTCTTCGAGCTCATCTTCCGCCTCTGTATCATCCTCTGCTTCATCCACATCCTCATCCTCTGGCATATCTTCCAGCACCACAGCCAGCGGCACGATCACGAGCATTTCCACGTCTTCATCTGCACCCGTCACGAATCCTTCCTCCATCTCTGCTTCGTCTAGCTCTGTCGCGGCGTCTCAAGTCTCCTTCTCGTCGTCTATCACCCCCTCTAACACTGCCTCCAGCCTCCCCGCTTCCTCTAGCACGTCTCGGACCACCACGTCGTCATCTGTGTCTACACGACCGGTTCTTAATCCCACTTCAACGCCTTCAACGGTCACAGTGCAGTCCGCCACCACCCTGTACACGACAGTGGTCGAAACAACGACGTTCACCTCGAACGGCAGGACACAGACGAGCACCTTTACTACGATCGTCCCCACTGGCACTCTGCTTCCCAATGGGAGTAATACCAATGGGAACATGTAGGTCTCTCCGTGTCTTCCAACGTGATTAATGCTAATACACGCATACGTAGCTTTGCTCACGACAAGGGTGCCCTTGCCGGCCTCATCATCGGTGTTGTCGCGTTCCTGGCCTTGATAGCTGCATGGGGCGGGTTCGCCTACCGCCGCCACCACATACACCGCATGCAAGCAGAGGCGGCAGCCGCAGCCCTCGGTCGTGGAGGCGGAGGCACCCGCGCGCTTGTGCTGGATGAGGAAGACGACGACCACGGCGCAACGCGTTTCGTAGGCTCCGGCCCCGCATCCGGCGGAGGCGCAGCCGCCTACGACCGCCTCAGAGGAGGAAACAACAACCTGGACTCCCCGGGAGACGACGGTGGCATCAACCCTGTCGGCGACGCGCGCAGCCAGGACGACGCAGGCGGCGGATTCGCGGGGCTAGCCCCCGTGCCCATCATCGGTGCCGGGGAAGACGCGTCCCTAATGCATCCCGCGAACCGCTCGGCCGCGGACATCACGCTCCCGGCGGGCCCAAGCTCCGACGAGGAGATGGGCGTGCTTCCCCCGCTCAGACCGCCGAACTCGCCCACCCGTTCCGTCGCTTCGTGGCTTTCATCTGGTCCTGGACCCGAGCCCGCAGCGTGGTTGGGTGGCCGGGCGGTGTCTTACGGCTCTCTCCGGAGCCCAGACGATCCGTTCAGGTCAAGTGCGGCCCCGGGGTCCCCCACATCGCCCACCTCACCGGCCAGCCGCTCGTCAGTGTACTCCGACGAAGGCCAGTCGAACGTAGGACATATGTCGCTCAATCCCGACGTGCCAGTGGGTGCCGCCGCGGCGCTCGGCGCTGTGTACACAAGCCGAAACACCAGCATGTCCTCTCACGGACACTCGTCCCACGGACACGCTGGTGCGGGGACCGGTTCGTCTTCGGGCGGACATGGCTCTTCGAGCGGACACAAGACCGGCTCGTCGTCCGGGCACAAGACTGGCTCGTCCTCCGGCCATATGCGCACCTCGCTCATCGGCCCGCCCGTCCCCTCGAGCCTCTTGCCCACGCAGACCCAGCGACCTGAGTCTCCCCCATCAGCGTACCGCGACGGCGGCGACGAGGAGAGTGGCCGCATGCCTGGCAACCAGCGGCGTATGAGCGGCTTCCTTGGCCGCTCCCTGCGTGGTCTCCGGATTCGCAGCCCCCGACAGTCCGTCTCGTCCCTCAGCGGAGTCGTGACCCCGCCCATGCGCTCTACCTCCCCTGCGGCGTCTTCCACGCTCCTCGCGAGCGCGAGCCCGCGGCAGTCGGTGTACGATCCCGCGAGTGTGCGCCCGTCGTCGATCTTCCGACCGCAGTCGCCGACGCTCGGTGCGCTACCCGAGCCTGGGTTCGCGCAGGCACAGGGGGCTGGTGGACCGGGTCCGAGTGGAGACACACATCCTCTCGCTGCTTCGACCGGGGTATCGGCATGGCCAGGGTTCGCTGCACTTTTCGGACCGCAGGCTATGCCAAGTCCAGCGCTCACTGAGGGCTCGAGTGTACACGCCCCCGACGGCCTGCTCGACCCGAGAATAGGTTTGGGAGCACGCCCAGGCATGCAGAGTCAAGGTGCATTGAGTTTCAGGGATGATATGGATTACTCCAGACCGATCGGAGGGGTAAGTGCATTTTCATATGTGTAGACCTGGCTGCATAGCTGATACTGCGTCTGCAGCTGGTGAACAACAGGCAGTACAGCCGGACGACGATTCAGACGATGTCGACGCGTGACCCGCACGACCCGCACGACCCGCACGGGTCGCCCCGGCCCCGGCGTCCATCGCTCGAGTCGCACGATACTCAATCGACGCGGGCGGAGACCATACATCCGCACATCGACATCGAGGCCCCGCCCGATGAGTGACGTCCTTCCCAGCCGTAAGCTGCACTGCACTGTCCCTGTTGTGTTTCGTGGACCGTACTAGAGACCTTTTTACGCTACCTTGGGCTGCGCGCGTACGCTTTACCTACCCTATCCCCCCACACACGCTTACTACCGCTCCCCTTCGCACATTTGCATGCACGCGTTACCTCCGGCCCGTCCGCTAGACTCTCGAAACACACGCACGCTTGCCCCGCCTGCTGCCCCGCTCGCTACCCACGCTCGTTGCCAGCCGCTCACCGCTCACCGTCTCCGTTAATCTCTGACCGTGTCACCCGCCCCACAAAACCTCGCGCGGCCGCGCTGGCCAAAGGGATTCCCCATATCCCCGGACCCCCCACACCCACACCCGAACTACCCCACACATCCATTATTCCTCAATCATCATACGATACTCCCCCGCTAACTCCTGTCGTCCGCACCCGCTCGCGCTATCGTGATCCGTTTTGATGCTACGTTCAGTGTATACCCTTCCCCGGACCCCAATGACTTTGCCCCTTGCCCTCCCTGGCGGCGGCCCTGGCGACGCTCCACCCCTGCGCCCCTGGACCCTTTCCGCTGCCGCCGCGGGACTCGGACACGCGCCGAACTACTTCGCACCGCGTACATGCTACTATTACTCCTACTAGTGCTGCTTGCTTGCCCCCTCCCTGTGTGTATCCGTACTTGCCCCGCGGGCCTGCTGCCGCACCCATACACGCCTTGCGACGATTTAGAACACCCGCTGAATATAGCCATGCATATATACATATACCGTATACCGCACCGCGCGGACGTGCACCGCGTGTGGTCGTGCGCCCTGGTTGGGGTGGAACTTGCAGGTACGTCGTCGCTTCGGTTTGGACCTTGTGCTTGATTGCTTCGATCGTAGGAGTATAAGTACACGCATTTGTATTTGCCTCTTCGCGGACCCCTGCCTCGTTCCTGTCAAGGGCCTGCCCAGTTCACTCTGACTCCGCCCCCCCCCCCGGCCAGACACAGACGGTGCGGATCACAGCCAGCCCCGCGCCTTGAAGTCGTCCAGGATGTCCTTCGTTGTCTGCTCGAGCGTCCGGAAGGGCACGCCCAGGAGCCGCCGCTCCTTCTCGGGCGCGTACTGGAACAGGTGCGTCGCCTTCGACGGGTCGTACGCCGTGTTTCCCGCCGGGAGTGTCGGCTCCACACGGTGCGCGGCCGACACTGGGGTTCAAAGACGTTAGGTACGGGCTACAGTGAGGGCGAGAGCGCGACTTACCCCAGTCCTGCCACTTGTAGACGGACGCGCTGACGATGATGCGCTCGCCGCCCGCCTCGGGCTTCGTGAGCGCGAGGGCGTGCGCCAGCGCAAGGTCGCGAACGTCGACGTATGAGGATCTACACGAAAATATCAGCTCCCAATCCCACAAGAGGGGTGCAATAGACGTCCGACGCACCCAACATTCGCAAGCGTGTCATTGTCAACCTCGCCCTTGACGACCTTCAAGTACCACTCGCGCGCAGACTCGTTCAAGCCCTCCGCGCTGTCCACCTCATGTATCACCGGGCCAAACACAAACGGCGGGTTCAGCACCACAAGGTCCCACGCAATCTCGCCCTTGTGCTCCTCGACAAACGCCCACGCCGCGCGCTCCGCGAGCGTCTTGCTCGCGCGGTACTTCGCGGGGGCCGTCGCGCTCGCGCCCTGCGCGCGCACCTCCTGCACGCTGCCCTCGTTCCAGTCCGTCTCGCTGAACACGCGCGGCTCCGTCGAGAGCGTGAGCACGGCCGCGCACGAGGAGGTGACGACGACACGCTGGACGGCGGTGCCGAACTTGAGCGCGGACTGCAGGATGCCGGTCGTGCCGTGCACGGCGGGCACGATGAGCTCGTCGGGCTCGACGGCTTTGAAGTGGAAGGGCGAGGCGGTGTGCTCGATCGCGTCGACGCCTTTGACGGCTTCGTCGAACGCACCCTCCTAGATGCCGCGGAGCATTTGTCAGTTTGGCGATCGCCGACGGCGTTCATGGATGGATGTGTACCTTGGTGATGTCTTCTACGATGACGATCTCAAGCTTGTCACCGTACGATGCAAACGTCTCACGCAGATGGGCCGCCTTGCTCTCCGAGCGGACCGTTCCGCGGACCGCGAAGCCTTGCTCAAGGAGGGTTTTGACGACCCACACGGCGATAAAGCCGTTTGCGCCTGTCACGAGGACTTTTCCGGAGGTGATTGCGGGCATATCGTCAGTACGAGCTACGGTGGGTGTGGGAGGTGCAGCACTGGTCCTGCGTTCACAAGTAGGATGAGCGTACTCGCTTTATATAGGCGCGGCAGTGGGAGGAAGGCCGCGGCAGATAAGGCTGCCACTCAATCGCGTGATAGCATCGTCATACGCCCCCGAAGCCTCTAATTAATGCACACGGAAGTTCGACTCACATTTTGGTACTGGACTCCGATTAGCTCAAAGCGAATGGGCGTCGTGTCACCGGCAGGACACCCTCCGAGCACCTTCCCAGACTTGGGTAGTCGCGACCCACATGGCTTCTTACTTTACAACATGTATCGGGCGACTGCTTTCGCGGCCGAAAGATCTACAGCCATCCTCTCGTCTTGAAGTCCTCGATGACATCCTTCGACGTCTCCTCAAGCGTGCGATACCGGATCCCGAGTATGCGCTGACTCTTCTCCGCGTTGTAACTCACCAGTTGGACAATCTTCGCGGGATCGAACGCTTCGGGCTCTCCCGCAGGGATCTTGTCAGAGTGAGGGCGCGATGCGTTGACTGAGGGGTAAAGGTCAGGTGTGTATATATGTAACGCGAGGATTGAACGTACCAAATTGCTGCCAGACGTACGGCCCTCCCCTTATGATGAACCGTTCTCCTCCAGCGTCAGGCGTGATCAAGACGAGGACCTGTGCGTGCGCAAGGTCGCGCACGTCCACCCACTCGGATCTGCCGAACACGATCAGCATCGGCAGTGGCGTCCGGTCCGGACCCCCTGGATTTGAAAGATAAAAGAACGAAAATGCTTACCCATTCTTGACCAGCCTGTCTCCCGACAGATCGCCTTTCACGACATGGTCGGCCCAATCCCTCGCCGTCCCGCCCAACGTCTCCAGACTAGACGCCTCGTGCACGAAAGGCCCAAAGATGAACGGCGGGGCGACCACAGAAAGTTCCCAGCCCAACTCTCCACCAGCCTTCGCCTTCTCCGCCTCGTAAAAATCCCAGGCGGCGCGCTCGGCCAGCACTTTGCTCGCGCGGTACTTTTGCCAGCCCGCGGCGGCGCGCCCGTTCTCTTGCACGTCCTTGACCGCGTCCTGGTTGAAGTCCTTCTCGTCGAGGACACGCGGGGCGGACCCCGGCGGGAGGGTGCTGACGACTGCGGCAGTGGATGAGGTGATGACTACGCGTTTGACGGTTGCGCGGTGCTTGAGGGCGCTGTTGAGGACGCTCTTGGTGCCCTCGAGCGCGGGTAGGATGACATCGTTCGGATCGTCTGCTTCGACGTTCACTGGCGAGGCGATGTGCAGTATCGCGTCGGTATCCTGCGCAGCTGCGTCAAACGCCCCTGGCTGGATGAAACGATTAGTTTTCGAGTTGTAAGATAGACGGAGAGCGTGCAGACCTTTGTGATATCCGGGACGACGACGAGTTCAAGTTTGTCACCGTGCGCTTTGAAGAGCTCGCGGAGGTACGTGCCCTTGCTCTCCGAACGAATGGTACCACGCACGGTGAAGCTCCGCTCGAGCAGGTACTTGAGCACCCAGACCGCGACGTATCCATTTGCGCCGGTTACGAGTACGCGCCCCGAAGTAATTGCAGGCATGGAGTTGAGGTTTGTCCAGGTGGCCGGAGGAAGGAAGATGTATGTGCTTCCACACTGTCCCAAAGCTGTGCCTTATATAGTTGCCGGCGGGTCGTATGCTGCGAGCTCGACAGTGGCGCGCCATCGCACGCCTGTATGAGTGTGAGGCTCGGGCGAGCTTCCTAAGCACCGGCTTCTTCGTTGTCTCTCCTGGAAGCTGGACGTCCGAAAAATATCATCTGGCTTGTCAGAATGGGTAGGTTTTGAGATGGGTATTGCTGGCTATGCGCACGCTATGTGCCGATCTATGTATGTCGAAGAGTGAGCAGAGACTCAACGAATCAGCAGGAATCAGCTCATTCGGTTGCGGCTCGCTTAGGCGGAATTATATGGCATCCGTAACGGGTCAGCTTCCAAGCGCCCATTCAGCCACTCACCCACGCGAGTTTCCTGATGGATCCTTTGCCACCGCTGGATCCGCCCTTTACGGCGTAATAACTTTTGTGCGAGATATCTCTTTGAACTCCTGCAGCCAATCCTGCGGGGCGTTCATGCACCCACGGCTCCGACGACTGTTCATATCTCACACCCGCGACTGCGACTGTATGTATTAAATGGTGCGCAAGTCACCCTGCCCCGCAGCGCCCTCCCAAAGACATTGATTTTACTGTGTTCCAGTCGACAAAGCCAGAGCAGCGGAATGAATGGGGACGCGCACCCCCCTTGCGGCGGCACGCAAAACAGCCAGCCTACAACAACGTGCATGCTGGCGCCCATCAAATACGACAATACCAAGGGTCTGCTGAGCTTTTCTTGCGCCGCCAACCACCCTGCCACTAGCCTCAAAAACGCCGCGTCCATATCACACCGTCTTCGCGCAGGTGAGAAAACATCTACTAGGTGTGCAATATGCCAAGATGAGTGTACGGGAGTCTCTGATAGAATTACTCCACGCAGATTGAGTACACACCTCGATTCGCGCGTCCTGCACAATCACCAGGCATAGTACACGTCAAGCTGCATCTCTCCTGCGGAAGTTGAGACCGCTGAACTGTGTGTTAGGTACGATGCTCTTCGTTCGCATGCTTCAACAGCTGGGAATAATTCGCACACACGCGCTGCACTGAGCTCCCTGCACCATCCGGAGCACATGGGATCGGGGAAGCCTGCCATTTCGCCTTCCTGAGCGGGATCTGCGAGCGCGGGTGCGGGACATGCACGCGCTCCCCCGAGGCACCAGTGCTCGAGGGCAGCGCGGAGAACGAGCGTACCAGCCGTCTCCGGGCTTTCCTGCTCGCCAACGGCCACGGCGGGAAGGCAGCGCATGGGCGACACACGCACACGAGTCCGCCTCACACGCGTGCAGCTTGTCTGCACCCGGCACACCATAACGTTCCCACCGCATGCAGTCGCTTGTCCTGACTCCCGGCCCCAACGGCGAGAGAGAGATCTTGAAGGCAGCCGGAGTCGACGTCCTCCAGGCTGCTCACACAGACGGTGCACTGTACAAGTATATATTTCGCATGCAACACGTACATCACCCGGCACACTGCACGAACGGCGCCCGCGCACTACGGTGGCGGGCGCAGGTCTACTACCGACACGGCACGCGGCCCGCACACACGGCGGGGACGCATATAGGAGTCTCCAGGCTGTGGGGTCTCCAGTTCCAGCCACTCATCGCCCCGGAGTGTCCGCTCTCTCGCACTCGCCACCTCTTGCACCCTCGTTTCCACATCGTCGACGTGTGCCACGTCTAGGCTAGTGGGACCGCGCCCGTCCACGGGTTTGCCATCGTCTTCTCAGAACACCTGTCCATATTCCGCCGACGCGTATGTGGCTCGGTTGACGGCGGGCGCGACATACACGGGTGGTTGAGGATCCCGACTTCCGGTTATCCTCGCAATCCGATATTGGCCGCCTGTGCTCTTCTGCGGTGTGCTGCGGCGTGCAAGAGGCTTGGCTTAGTGCAAAGGAGGCCGACGGGGACAGGTTCATCTGCGAACTCGGAGACACGGTCACCGATCATCAGCTTATCTTGGGCCGAGGAGCCATAAACACTGTACACACGCGACACACTGATCGACGTGTGCTTCTTAACCTTCTTAACCTCACCATGTACGAAAGCTTCTCTTCCAGGTTCATATGTCTTCCAGTTATCGCATCCAGGTCGGCCCATTGTGTTGAAAAGGATACGATCCAGCCATGATGGCGATGTGTGGTGGTATATTAGTATAGAATTCAAGAGCCTGCTCGACTTGGAGGGGCGGAGAGCTGCACTACTGGGCCTATAATGTACTGCAAAATGTTAATGGCTGGATTTTAAGGCGGCAGCAATCTTGATATGGTTTCTTCAGGAGAAGTTTGTATAGTTCTAAGTAAGCTATAATGGACGTGAGAAAGAGATCGTGAAGGCTCACCGCCGAGACTCGGACTTTCCTTGTACAATATAACTCAAGCGCGAAGGCTTTGTTGAGGGTTCCGTATCATCGGGGCCACCGTTGGTCCAGATTGTAGACTGTCGCCAAAATAGTTAGCGCCGTCCCAGATGCAATGGCACCAACTACGTAGTGGACGCCCAACGTACCTCTGAGCAGGTGGCTGTCGCGGAGCGCAGGGAACATGTTCACGAAGCGCCCGTCGTCCGGGTCCGCCTCGTCGCGGTAATCGAAGGCGAAGAAAATCGCCTCCAAACCATCGAAGAATAGCGCGGAGGTGAGCACACGATCAAGTTCCGCGGCAAAGACGGGCATGGACGCCAGAGCGTGCGAGCTGGACTCAAATGCGAATTCGATGGAACGCAGAGTGTGACTCGTGAGGTGCGAGAGAAGCCAGGATAGCCACGTCCAGTCGGGGATGGCATTGCGGTCATGGCGGCAGTCGAATCGCAGAGTGCGCAGAATGTGGCAGTGTGAGAGATCGAGCTGCCTCTCTGCAGGGTTATGCGTCAGCTAACGTCGTCCTGCGACGATGTACACGTATCAGGGCGCTCTTACCGATGACCCTGAGGGGAAAAGCACCTGCGTCCCTCTTCGATATGTTGATCGAAATCTCCTCGAGCGTGCTTCCTGCGTTCTCCCAAAGCGCACCGATAGCTTGGCCGTCGTCGCGACTTGCAGAGAGTGCGTATTTGCAATCCACGCGGCGAAGAGAAGGGAATGTGTTGTACCGGAAGAGCCAGTCCACGACGGTGGTTCGCTGAGTAGAGCTAACTCGGAGGAACGTGAGGGAGGCCATAGTGCAACCTATGTCGCTCGCGATCTCCGGATCCAACTGCCGTTCGCATTCTAGGTGGTTTGCGGACAAGGACTTGAGATGGCTGAGCGCGCGGAGAATGATCGAGAAGTCTGCGAGGGTGGTGAACGTGACATCGTTTAGCTCCAACGAGGTAACGGAGGAAAGTTGCGATAGGGATCGCAGATAGCCGAGGCCGTAGCGTGTCGGCAGCCAGAATTGGTTGTGGACAGCGAAAAGGCGCGGCTGGATGATGGGATGTGCGCTCAACACAGCAGGAAGACGTGCGACTATGGTCTCTGCAGGTCGGAGGACACCTAGGAATGTGTTCTCCGAGACTTCGATCTCTTCTACGTATTCAAGAAGATGTGGAGCATTGAAAACCAAACAGACCAGACGATCGAGATGCCCGAGTACAGAGAGCCTGATGACGCGGAAGAGGTTTAGACGGCTTCTAGGTAACCATGCCTTGCAAACCAGGGACGTCGCCCTAAGAGAATCCTCGTCGCCTAAGGTGTCGATAGCATGCTCGAAGAGTTCAATGGGGAGAACGAGGGCGAGCATGGGGTATACAGGGCGGTTCGACAAAGGGCCGTAATGGGATCCCGAAGGGCGACTATATCTGTGATGTCTGAGTCAGACAGGTGCAGGTGAGTTTTCGTAACCGTGCGGTACCGTGAAGCCGTTTCCGAATCGTCCGGTACATAACCGATCAGACTTGCAGACTTTAAGCTGGGATCTAAGCGAGTGTTAGCGAAACCGTGGGTCAGTCGACTCAGACTAATCTCAAAGTACTCACTGTGCATGACCTGCGCACGTCTTGACGTAACCATACTCCTGTGAAAACTACTTACGTTGCACGCAAGCACTCACTGGGACTGAGACATCCTTGAGGCACGCATACACTCACAACCTGTGCGGCAGAATGACCCACTCTGGGCCACGGCGTGTGACAGCGTATTAGTTTGTGTATTATCAGGCAGGAAGGGCCGAACAACTGCACTACTGGACCTGTGATACAAGATGATAGAATCAATGGCTGAAGTACAAGGTGACATCGAATACTCACCATGACCACTCTGGTTTGGCGAGTGGCCTCAGTGGGTGTTCTAAGGTACCTGATCCAAATTGTACACTGCCGTCATACATAATTAGTGTCGATGGTGCTTCGCAGTGCGCACTAAACGTACCTTGGAGCAAGCGACTATCGCAGAGGGCCGGAAACATCTCAAAGAAGCGATTGTCATCCGGATCCGCCGCGTCAGAGTAGTCGAAGTCGAAGACGACAGAATCCAACCCATCCGAGAACAACGCGGACGTGAGCACCCGATCGAGCTCCTCGGCGAAGGTGTGCATGGATGCGAGGGCGTGCGAGCTAGACTCGAAAGCGAACGCGATGGTGCGCAGGGTACGGCATGTGAGATGTGACAACAGCCAGATGAGCCACGTCCAGTCGGGGACTGCGCCGCGCTCATGGCGGCAGTCGAATCGCAGGGTGCGGAGAATGCGACACGGTGAGAGATCGATCTGCAACTCTGTGAAGGCGCTTGTACGTGAGTGCTGCGGTGATATGTACACTCGAGAGGGCATGCGTACCGATGACCTCAAAGGGGAGGCGGCGCGCGCTAGCCGACCTCTTTGTTATGTTGATCGAAATGTCTTCAAGCGTCTCCCCGGCGTTCTCCCAAAGTTCGCCGAGGGCCTGGCGATTATCGGGATGAGAGAATTCGTATTCGCACTCCAGGCTGCGAAGAGACGGCATAGAGACGTGCCGGAAAAGCCAGTCCACGACAGTGGTAGGATGATAGGAGCTGGCTCGGAGAGACGTGAGGGAAGGCAAGATACAGCCTATGTCACTCGCGGTCTCGGGATCCATCTGCCGGTGACAGTCTAGGTGTTTCACGGAGAGGGACGTGAGGTGGCTGAGCGCGCGGAGGACGATGGAAAAGTCTGCGAGGGTGGTAAATATGACATCGAATAAGTCCAGAGAGGTGACGGACGAGAGTCGCGATAGAGAGAAAAGGTAGTCGGGATCGTAGCGCGTTGGCAACCATGCTTGATCATGAATGGTCAGAAGGCGTGGCTGGACGAGTGAATGCGCACTGAGCACAACAGGAAGGCGTGCAGCGATCGTCTGCGCGGGCCGAAGGACTCCGAGGAACGAGTTCTCCGAGATGTCGATCTCTTCCACGTATGCGGCAAGGTGCGGTGCATGGGAAAGTAAGCCTGCCAGACGATCGAGGTCCCCGGCTAGAGATAACTCGATGACGCGGAAAAGGTTCAGTCGACTTCTGGGTAACCATGCTCTGCAGACTAGGGACGTCGCTTTCAGAGATGCTTCGTCGCCCAATGAGTCGATAGCATGCTCATAGAGCTCGATGGGGAGGGTGAAGGCGAGCATGAGGCACAGATCCCTTTGAGCTGGAAGCGTACAGACTTGAAGACGGCGAGGGGGAATGTTAAATCTAGTAGACCTGAGTCAGATGGATGCGGGACGGTTTCCGTGACCAAGCGGAACCGTCAAGCCATTTCCGAGTGACTAATCAGTCAGCAAGTTAAACTTACGGGGATTCCTGACTGCTCCTCTATAGCGTTTGGAGCCTTAATCCAGGCCAAGACGGACGAGGTTTTATGCGAAGGAGCTGTAACCACCATTCGTGAGAGTCGTCATGATAAGTACTGCGGACTCCCTGACGCAATGTGCTGATGTTATAGCCCGCCCGAGCCCTCTATACTAGGAAAGTGTCTAGTAAGCTTTACCCAAAACGGATTTCAAATCCGAAATATGATACTCACAACCCATGTGCCAGGTGTTCAACAGTAGGTGGTAGGGGAAAAGAGAGAAAAGGTTCGACGTGAGCTGCAAACCGAAGAGTACATACGGGCGCTTGTCCGTGATACAGTTCGACTTCCGAAAACGGCAACGTGGTTTAACCTGCGTGAAGCGCGTAAGGGCCTTTTGCTCTCTCCCGTGCACTCACCCTTAAGCACCTTGTGGTGTTCATAGCTTTGCTCTGCTGATAGGCTCAAACGACACGTAAAACTCAGCTATGTCTTCGCGAAGAGTATGTTATATCGTCTCCAACGACCTCGTAAAGGTAAGCCCAAATGATAGAATCTCCACGCCTCTTGATCATAAAAACATGCCAACAATATCATCTTCTAGGCTTCATCTTTGCTACCTTCAAACAAAAACAGGTCTCTGTTAGTTCACACGCTAGCGAAAGCTTACGGACTATTGTCACCACGCGAGCCGGAAGGCAGCGGTAGCGCCACCCTCACAGTACTTCGACCCATACCTGCAGACACAAAGGAGCTATCCGCGTACCACGACCGAGATTACCTCGAGTTCGTCCTGAAATCTAACCAAGCTCCATCTGAGGAAGATATGAATGCCGAGTTTGGGATCGAAGAAGTATGTTTGATGGACTTGAGCCCGTGCTTGGCTTAGATGTCCAACAGGACTGCCCTGCGTTTCCTCATCTGCCGGAGTATGTGCGGCTAGTTGGTGGAGCAACTCTAATAGGTTCGTTACACTCTTTTTCCGAGGAAGTTTATTCGCGCCACTGACGCCACATCAGCTGCAAAGGCTCTTCGCAACAACCAAGCCGAAGTGGCTATATGCTGGGATGGCGGAAGGTATGCACGGGATTTCTCCACCAGAGTATGCCCTACGAAGTGCGAAACTGAACTATCCAGACATCATGCACAGAAGTCCCGCGCATCAGGATTCTGCTACGTTGCCGACTGCGTGCTTGCAATCCTAACGCTAAAGCGACCTATACCAGCCACTCCCAGCCCATTGAAGCCCCGGGTCATGTATCTCGACCTCGACCTACACTTCTCCGACGGCGTCTCGCAGGCCTTCCACTCCATCTCATCTGCCTCCTCTTCGCCACAAGTGCTCACATTCTCGGTCCACCACACGGCGCCTGGCTTCTTCCCTGTCTCCGAACACTCGGTGCTGTCCGATCCTACCAGCCCTTCCTTCGACCCCTTCGCGCTTTCCCTACCCCTAGAGCGCGGGGCGTCCAACGCAACCTTTGCACGAGTATGGAACATCATAGACCGGGTGAAGGACGCATTCAGACCGGACTACGTTGTCGTACAGTGTGGAGTCGACGGGCTCGCAGGCGATCCGTACGCCACCTGGAACTGGTCACTTGGCGACGGAGACGGAAGTTTAGGCTGGTACATTGATAATATATGTCGCTGGGGGTGCAAGACGTTGCTTCTGGGCGGAGGTATGGATTCCTGAAGGGTTTATTTTGCCGTTTGTGAATCCTGACATCATACCACTAGGCGGATACAACTCGCCCAATGTTGCGCGTGCTTGGACATACTTCACGTCTATCGCGGTAGATTCGCCCTTCATTCTTGTGCGTTGAGGGGGCGATATTGACAGACCATATTGTTGCGCAGCTGGATCGCCCCCTTTCTCTCGAGGCGGACATCCCTGACCACTCCGCGTTCCCTCTTTACGCGCCGTCGTTCATCCTCGACGTCCCGCCGGGCAACACCCAAGACCAGAACACGGCAGAGTACTTGCAGCACGCGGAGAGCGTGTTCGCGCAGATCACAGAGACGATACGCGAGAGAGTAGGGACTTCTGAACAGCGCGCATAGCTCTGAGCGCAGGGATCGTGGCCTCTGGCGCCGCCAGTCTATACTCACACCACAATATCCGATCCTTTGAAACAGTCCTTCATCACTTTCCTGGAACCCTCTAACGGTATAGGATACAAACAATTGTACAAGTTAATTGTGCAAGTAAACAAACATAAAGAACATCAGAGCCATCGACACCTAAGTCGACATGCATCTGTCCACCGACAAGCCCTCGCCAGGGTTACCCCACCTGTGCACGAACATCAGTCAGCGTCGTCTCGGGCGTATAGCAGTACGGAAGGACGTACCAGTTCGGGAAGGACACCGCGTTCCCACTCGCGCCGAACACAGCGAAGGAGAGGATGAAGAGGATGACCTGCGAGCCGCCGTCGAGCGCGGCGGACGTGAGGTAGTTGTACTTCTTGAACCACTTCGGGCGGCGCGAGCGCGCCCACACCTGCGCGGCGTACCCGAGCACGAGGCACGTCCACCACTGGCCGTTGACGGAGTACGGCAGGTAGCCGATGTAGAGCAGCAGGATGGGCGTGATGATGTACTCGGCCGCGCGCCCGATCCACGAGCCGCGCGGGGAGAACTTGTGCACGAGCCAGAAGGGGATCGGGAAGAGCAGGCCGATGAAGATCGCGAAGGAGATGAGGTAGTATGGCTTCCCGTACGCGAAGAGCTCCTTGCCGAGCGCGCCCATCGCGACCGAGGACGAGTTGTAGCCCTGGATAATCCAGCCGCTCCAGATACGGGTGCCGATGGGGTCGATGAGGGCCTCGCGGTTGTTGTTGACGATGCTGATCATCACTGTGCGATGTTCAGTACCAAGCACGTATTGCGCGAGACTGCCTGTTACTCACTGGTGTAGTTGAAGATAGAACCGATGATCGAGCCAGCCATCTGCGCAGCGAACGTCGCGCGGGGAGGGATCTTGGTGTACTGGCCGAGCTTAAGGTCTTGCAACATGGCGAGCGTCTGGTACGCGGTACTGTTGCCGTACAAGTTGACGTACATGACGGCCACAGGCTTGCCGGGGTGCACGAAGGCAGCGAGAATGTTCATCGCAAACTTGATCTGGATCTGGAAGCCGGTGGTGGCGGCGACTGCAGGAGCCATTGGTTAGCGCCTCATCCATGATATGTTGCGGAAAGAGACGTACTGAAGCCGATGCAGATAGCGATGCAACAGCTGATGACGGTGAACAGGAGGACACTCCACGCGGGCAGGAGCCAGTCGCCCTTGTTGTACTAATAGCGAGCAAAACGAGTAAGCTACCTAGAGCGCAGCTGTGCTGAGGGAAATGACGTACGCTGCAGCCGATACCAATGGCAAGAGACCCGACGAAGAGAAGCATGTACCACCACTGCGGCACTTCCTTGTACTTCTTCATCTCTGCGTAGCAACGTCAGCATGCGGATCGAGGACAAATATCGCCGAAGACGCTTACCTTGGAAGTGGGGGTCGTCGATGTCCTGGTTGGACTTCAAGAAGCGCATGCCACCGAAGGCCCTCTTCAGGTCGGGCCAGTGCCACAGAAGAACGTGCACGATCGCGGCGCCCAGACTGAAGTTGTAGCACATCTGGGAGATCACGTAGGTGGTGGTGTAGCGCGGGAGACCGACGGTGGCAAGCTTGGACGGGTCGACGTTGTTCTCGGGGGTCAGGATCGCGGTCTGGTTGTAAGACCCGCCCTCGTCGTTGAAGAGCGCCTGCGACATCCACGGGATGCTGCGCCCGTTGAACGAGTTGTTGTAGTACGCGAGCGTGAGGACGAGGTAGCTGATGCCCATGCCGAGGTACGAGTTGAGCTGAGTACGCCACGGCCACACCAAGGGGTTACCCTGGGTGATGAGCGTCCAGCTCGTGCCGAAGCTGAACAACCCGATGCCTTCGTTGCTAGATCCAGCGCCGAACAAGTTCCTGACGAAGGTGTGACGACCACGGTCCGCAAGGCAGACGATGGAGATGGCCGTAAGAAGGGGGAAAGGGTATTGGGGGATCCATTCCCAGCAGAAGATCGCTGCGAACACAATCCAGAAGTAGCGACGCTTCTTGTGGTTGAGCACGCCGCCGAAGTGCAGACTCTGCAGCAAGTTGACGACCGAGATGTAGTTCGGGTAGAACGCGTATGTCGGGTATACCAAGAGAGTGCGGAGGAGACCGGCGATACCGTAACCGATCATCTGGCTGGCGAAGATTTGGAAGATGGCGACGGCGGCGTTGAGCTTCAGGTTGTAGAACAAGTCTGGTACTATAGTCAGTCTCTGCAGGACGGTGATAGCAGACGGGATAATTACCGAGGGCCGCGATGATCTCCATGGCCACAGCGACGGTGGAGGCGGTCGATGACATGATGACAATGGCCGTGTGCTCTGTGACAGACGGGTAAGAGGTATGCACGGCGCGCTAGCAAAGCGACATACCCTTGATGTTGAACGGCCCCGGGTTCAAGTGCCGCCAGAAGCCCTTGGAGGGCATAACACCTGATGAGCGGGTGTTGTCAGCTTTGCGGAGTCATGACGGTGGAAGGAACTCACTATGCATGGCAGTCCCAAGAACGTACGCAATGATCAAGCAGAAGAGCTGCGAGACCGTAGCGTTCTAGAGAGCCGAGGCGGTTAGATCTCCCCAGTAGCCGGAAGGCGATCAATGACGTACCTGAGGCTTGAAAGTGTAGATCGTCGAGAGCACCGAAGTGAACGCGGAAAGACCGATACCCAAAAAGACCGTACGGAAGGTCCAAGTAGGCAGGGTAGGATCGTCTTGGGCCGAGATGACCTGAATGCGGCCATGTCCGTGATCAGCGCCCTGTATACATCCCGAAAGGCGAAGGGGCTTACCTCAAGCGCGACGTCCTCATCCTTCACGATGATCTCCGAACCGACATCGTCGTCCAGAACGGAATGCGACTCGACGTCGACCTTCTTCTCGTCCGAGATGCTGTCCTTGAGATCCTTCTCGCTGAAGCTTTCGCTGTCCGAGTGGGGCAGCGTCGGCGCCGCAACGGCGGCTGCGTTCTCCTGAGCTGTCATGGCCGTCGGGTACGGGGGCGTACGCGAGCGTGGGGAAGCCGAAGACGTGGGACTCGAGAGGGCGAGGGGGAGCGGGGATGCCTCTGGCAGCGAAGTCGGGTGACCAGTGCCTACGCCTGACCAGCCCCGCCCGCGATCCGTATATCTTTATACAGGCGCGGAATAGGCATTTGCTCCATATGACGGGCGCTCAAAAAGAAGGAAGGGCGATTTGCGCTATCTCTGCGAAGCCCAAGGGGCAGATAAGAGCGGTCGCGTCGCTGCTGAGAGATTAGCAGCGGCATGGGGTCTGCGCCTGCCACTAGACGAGAGCCACATCAGATACGTGATGGCTGTGAGGAGAGTATTTGCCTCTTACCGGATGGAATTGCCAGGCACGGTGCGCGCACTGCGATCCCCCGAGTGCGGGGAAGTTGCAAAGTGACTGGATCTGCGCACGGGCGTCTAAAGTTATGGGCGGAGGTGGACCTCTCTGCTCGACAATCGCGGCGCAGCCATTCGCCGGCCTACAATCTTCAGCTCCCCGTTTGGACTAAAACGTCCACAGGTACCGCCAAGACGCCTCGTATTCTATAAGCCATGACCGCAAAAACTGAACGGACGGGCAAATTATTCTGCGCCATTATCGCATGCCCGATACACCAGATACACTTCCTTATCGCGCTTTCCACTAGGAGGCGGCCTGCCGCCGTTACATCTTAATCTTCAACGTGGATATCCCGAATAGCGAGCGATAGCGCCGTGCGATCGGACGGGGGCCAGCCGCTAGCCCGCACTACGTAGTCGCCGAGTCTACGAGTTGCACCGCATACGCCGTACGGGACCTGGCAGACCTAGAGGCCTAGATAGCTGATCGTGCATAGCAGAAGCTGACACTGCAGAAGCTTCTGGCACGCGACGTGTTGCCTGGTCGGCATCTCTCTTGGTCACCATCGAGCTTCTGAAGGCAATCGCCCGAGCCCTGGCAGAAAGTCCACTGGCGAGGCACCGAGTCCCGACCAGCGCGCGCCACCAAGGCCTCGAGTCCACTCAAGCAAATTGCAGCGCCCGCAGCGACGCTCGCCGGCTCCATCGCCCCGCCACCTACGTGACGCCACAAAGGGTTAATGGAATGTGAATACGGTGGCGGCGGGAGCAAACCGGAGGAACAGACTTACCGCGACGTGCAAGACTAGGCGCGGTCGCTCCAGATGCTGGGAAGTCGCTCAGGCGCAGGGTGGGCACTGGGCAGCGAGCCTCGGTGGAGACGGGGCTGGCGATGGACCGTGCAGTGCCAGGCCTTGAATGCAACTCCCCGTGGCGTCGAGCGAATTTTGCTCGCCGAGAGGCCCGAGGGGGCGAGGCAGCGTGCGCGCAGCCGCTGGCCCGAGGCAAGAGGGGATGTGGCGGCGTGCGTAGAGCCGCTGGCCCAAGAAAAATCCACAGACGGATGAGCCATTGGACGATGGCTACTTCGACGCGGCACCACCTGGCACCGCCTCCTAGCAGTTCGAACTCGGACTTGGAGTGGATAGGGAAGAAGCCCATGGAGAGAGCGCACCCGACCAGATGCTATTTCCGACATCGAGTACGATAGCACCGCGAAGCTAAGGCGAGCCAAGGGGAATGTACCCCTCGTCCCTCGTACTAGTATAGGGCACCCGGTCCGAGGTGAAGATTATTAGTAAGTATATTCAAGCAGGCGTACCACGATTCACAAAAAGTCCACCCCAATTCCGACCTGGAAGCCCTTGCGGGCGCCGTCGCTCTTGCTCGCGACGATAGGCACCCCGAAGTTCAGCTCGACTCTGACCGGATCGAGCTTGTATACGAGGCCGACTCCGGCAGAGATAGACGGCTGAGTTATGCTCGCGATCACGTTGTCCATTAGCGGACGCGCTACGAGAGAGCCAGCGTCAGGTTTGTCACGCGCAAGCAAGCGAGGGGAATCAAATGGGAGTACTGACATTTGTCGACGTTGTCGAGACGGCCGGCGTTCAGGAACAGGTGGGTTTTTACGGGCCAATGTGGTTTACGAGGGATGTCAGAGATGAGGCTCACACCCGTCGACCAGTATAGGCTACCACCTAACGAGTCAACTGCGAAGGTGTGCGTCAGACTACAAGTTTAAAGGACAGCGGCTGAAGTATCATTTACCACCGTCGTGAGGTCCCATGCCGTTCATCCTGAACATGCGTACGCTGACGGGCCCACCGAGCTGGAACCGGTCGGAAAAGTACGACTTCGCACCGAGGTTCCATAGCAGCCCTGTCCGTGCAGCGAACGAGACAGTCTGCAGTATACCCCGTCAGCTGGAGGAAAGAATGATTACGGCGGGCAGACTCGCGTACCAAGCCTGGGAATAACGACCGTGCAAATTGGCCATGTGCCTCTCCTTTGTAGAAGGAAGCGTCACCACCGAGCCCGGCGAATTCCTGGAAGAGCTTGGCGTACGAGCCACGAGTGCCGAGCAGTCGGTCGTCCCGAGTGTCACGCGTCCAGGAGTGGAATAGGGAAGATTTGATAGACTGACCCGCCGCCTCCCGCATGCTATAGGGGAATACGTGAGTATATGCTATACTTAACACTGCAGATTCAACATACCTAATCGACGCCGATGGCGTGAGGTTGCTGATATGCCTCAGAACGGCCTCATAGCCGACTTCGTGCGCGCCGTGGCTAAATACACCATTCTGCAACGCAAAAGAATAAATGTTCAGCGGTTTGGTACGCCACGTGAGAAACCAAGCTGACCTAGCTCACCCTAAGGACTGCTCGTAGGCCGCGCACACCTTCGGAGCTGCTCGCGAAGCTGGAGTTGTCCCGCTCCATCCCGAAGACCGAGAGCTCGCCCCGAGTCTTTAGATTCGACGTTAATGGTGCCGATAGAGACGAGTTAAACGACATGCGCGTCTTCGTCGCGAATGCGACGTTAGCCTCGAACGTCTCCGCACCACCGAACGCGTTCCGGACGCGAGCGGTCGCACTCTGCATACAGTCAGTCGAAATCGAGGATATGCGTCAAGAACAGCACACGCACGGCTCCGCCCTCATTGTTCCCGACTTGCGTGCTGGTGTTCAAGAAGTAGCGCCCTCTCTCCTTTGCCAAGAACACGACGTCCACGTCTTCCGGGTGCGCGAGCGTGTCGCGACTCCGGTCGATGACAGCCTCGACTTGTGTGAAAAGGTCCGTCTCCTCGAGCAAGCTCTTGATCTCCTTCGTCTTGCGCAAGACAGATTCGAGTGTTGCGCCGTTCTCGTCCGGAGCCCGCAAGACCGGATCGATGATGGATGCCAGGAAGGACTCGCGCGTCCGGGGAGCCCCACGAACGCGTACTGAGGCAACGTGCAGAGGCGTCGTAAGGTTTTCATTGACCTTTCGAGTCCATTCATACACATTGTGAGCATGAATACGCGTGCAAACGTGCGTGCCCACTCACCAATTCAGAGAGCTGGACGAGCGCCGACTCATACTGGCCACGCAGCTTCCTGAGCTTGCGTTCCTCCCACCATTTCCGGTATTTCTCCAAGTCCGCAGCGTCGGGTTCCCGTTCTCTAGGCGAGGCCGTGCTCTGCAGTGGGGGCTGTAATGGGGGAGCCTGAGGCTCGAGGTCGGCCATGGAGGTACGCAGCGAAAGAGGAATGCGCCGTCGCGCTCATCGCTGGCGGCTATTCGGTGCCTTACCTCCGATAAGAACTTTAAGAAGCTTGCTTATAACCTCTTATAACTCTACTTACCGGATAAGCCCAGAAAAGTAAATGAATCGTTATCTTAGGGGTGCGGACCGTTTAGCCGACAAGTTAAATAACACGGGGCAAAAGTATGACGCCAAGGGCACACTTTGTAGCGTTCGGACGGAGTCTCGCTAAATGACAGAGCTGGACGACAGAACGCTCCTTGACGCCGCCCACCATGTCGTCGACGTACGTGCACTACTCCTCGCCCTCTTCCTTACCCTCAGACTACGCTATCCTGTCTCGCTACGCGGCGGCACACGACCTAAATACCGAAGCGCCAACACCAGAAGACTCAGACGCAGGACCCTCGGGCGAGCCTGTCTTTGAAGATAACGAGTCGCTCGACCCGGACGGCGTAGACATCGACTCCAGCAGTCGTCGGCGACGGCGTAGCTTTCCTACCTCGTATCTCACACCCTTCAATCCGACCATGGGCCCTCTTCCGAACAAGTCGGGCCACCGCACCGGCCCCAAGCCCCCAAACCCGACGGAGAACACGCCCCTTCTCGCACCTCTTGTGCCTCGTATAGCGGAGGAATGCGACGCGGAAGACTATGCCGAGCCTCCAAGCCTTCTCAAGATGTTCAAAGAAGAGGCCAGGATCCTCACGAAGTACACGGTTCCGGTCTTCTTGTACGTCAGACATGCTTAGCTTCTGCGAGTTTTAACCTTACGACGCCACCAACAGGACGCACCTATTCGAGTACTCTCTGGTGATCGCGTCGGTCATCTCTATCGGGCATTTGTCTACGACCGCTCTTGCCGCATCCACACTAGGTTCCATGACTGCGAGCGTCTCGGGCTTCAGCATCATTCAAGGCTTCGCGAGCACGCTCGATACTATGCTTCCGAGCGCGTGGACATCCACTCAACCACAATTGGTGGGGCTGTGGTCACAACGAATGGGTACGTCTCGTTCTTGGATATATATAATATCAATATACACGTCTTGCACCATCAAACGGCTCGAAGGCGTGAGTCTGCTATACAACCCCAAGCAATGAACACTTGCTGGAAGTGAGCTGCACTAGACCTGCTTCTCGTGCTGCGCCTTTCAACACCCTCGTTTTCGTTCTTCATTGCACAGAATGCTAATTCAATTTACAGCGGTCGTGATGGCTGCTACGCTCATAGTGCGTATCGTCGTAAGACGCTTCTGGTGCTAGGTCAAAATGGCTAATCCCTCCTTCCAGCCTATCTTGATGGTGTGGTTTAGCTCGGAAAGCATCCTACTCTTTTTGAAGCAGGAACCTGAGGTTGCGCGGCTTGCAGCAGTATACCTCAGGTGGTCCGCAATTGGCCTCCCTGCGTACGCGTTCAACTCCGTATCTCGGTGAGTAATCTCCAACTCCTCCTTAACGTGCTCGCTCACAGAAACCGCGCAGACGCTACTTCCAGTCCCAGGGTTCGTCATCTCGCTATATCATTCCGAGTGGGGTGTACTGAAAAAGTAATCCTACAGGTCTCTTTACGGTCCCCACCCGCATCATTCTTGGAGTCGCACCCATCAACGCAGTGCTCAACTATATTCTCGGTTCGCACTCCCCCGACGCCCTTTCTCTGCAACGCTAACCAACTTCCGCTCGCAGTGTGGGGACCCGATCCCGTTCGTCTTGGCTTCATTGGCGCACCCATCGCGACAGCGATATCTTTCAACCTGATCTCAATCCTCTCAATCATCTACGGCGTGTTCTTCGTTCCAAAGACTGCATGGCACCCGCTCTCTATGCGCTGTTTCACTAGTCTCGGCGTACTCGTACAGCTCGGCCTGTCTGGTGTTGGGCAGGTCGCGAGCGAGTGGTGGTCATGGGAGCTTGTCGGTCGTGAGTTTCAACAAATAATGGACTCATATGGTATCATATTGACGGGCATTTTGGCACATAGTCGCGGCTAGTCAGTGCGTAGAATAGAATCAACTTCTTATGCCAATAGGGTAGAAGGCTAACCCACAGTGTTACAACAGGCTTGGACCCACCGCGCTTGCGACACAGTCCGTGCTGCTTGTTTCCGCCTCGACAACATACCAGGCGCCATTCGCGTTGAGCGTTGCGTCTTCGGTTCGGTATGTACTTTGCTTTATAAACTTGCTTCGGGCGCTGACGCCGCATAGCATCGGGAACCTTCTCGGTGAAGAAAACGCGAAGCGTGCGGCCGTTGCAGCCAAGTGCTCTATCCTGATGTCGCTAGTCATCAGCACTGTGTGGAGGTACGTACGCATTCGATCGTCCACGCGCGTTTTGCTGAATTTGTGCCACAGCACGATGTTCATGGTCTTCCGCAACTCGTGGGCGCACCTGTTCAACGATGACCCTGGTAAGCTACTCGATACACAAAAGTCTCGTCAGTCGTCTGATGCCCCGCAAAATAGCTGTCGTTGCTTCCGTCGCGTCGATCCTCCCTCTTGTCGCGCTCTTCCAAGTGTTCGATGGCCTAAGCGCGATCACCGCGGGTGTTTTGCGTGCAGTTGGAAAGCAGTTCACCGGTGCACTTCTCAACCTCAGCGCCTACTACGTCGTCGGTGAGTTCTCCCATCCACCATTACTACCAGCGCCGTCACTGACACAGCCTCGTTGGGCAGGCATTCCATTCGGAATCTGGCTGGCGTTCTGGAAAGGAATGGACCTGCACGGGTTGTGGATCGGCCTCACCGTCTCGCTCGTGTACTGCGCAGCGGTCGGCGTGTGGCTTTGCCTGCAGACAGACTGGAACCGACAGGTGGAGAAGGTGCGCATCCGGCTCGCGGCGGACAGCAAGGCGTCGGACGCGGAGAGGCAGCAGCACTAGCATTAGGAGGGTGTGCACGAATCGATGCCCTGGACATTTTTGGATTGCTAACCAAATATCTTGGAGAACGCGAAAAGGGCGATATGTCCCTACTGCTTTATCTAGCGTAGCACATCGGAGAAATAATCTACTCCAGTCTTGCAAGTTGGTCATAATGCTCAGACTGAAATAATCTCTCTCTCTCGGAAATTGTGAGCCACCGACCGTGACCGACGCGTCGCGACGCATCTCGAATAAGCGCCCGAAATGTTTCCCCAGACGACGAGCGCTTTTGGCACGAGCGTCGAGCAGTACTGGCTTGCTTCCTGATACCATCACTGAGCTCTGAGATCTAAGCTTTCCACGCCTATCTGTGAGAATTGCGGGCATCGTCGACCTTGAACACAAGTTACACAACAGCTATCTGGCATGCAAGCATTGCATCCATCAAGGACGTCCCGCAGCCGCGCCTAGCGCGTGAAACTCTTCGGAGGAGTTGTAACTGCCGACGTGCGCAGCCCTCTCGCAGGAAGAGACTCGCTCAGTGAATAAGAGCGCGCGTCATGATGATTTCGAAGGCCAAGATGAATGACCAACAGTCTGACTTACCGGGGGACTGCGAGGACGGTGAGTGACCGGCCACTATGTGCGTGATCACCCCATCCTAACCCAAAAATGGACCAGACGGAAGGTCTCGTATGCCCGCAGTTCTTCTCCTTGGTGCATGTCCGAGTCGTACGTCGGCCGATGTGCTCGAGCACTCACACGTCCTCCGCGCGACATCCGTTCGCCAAATCAGTTGAGTTCGGATGAGCGAGAGGTGCAACTGGCGACAGCTCAGAAGCGTCGCGGGCTGTGCGTTCTTGATGCTCTAGGGCGTCGTCAGGTAAGTGCATAAACCATTTTCGAGTGAAGACGGATAAACGTTGACCAGCTTGTTGTGCCAAAGGCGGCAGAATTACAGCCGTGGTCTTCTAGTTCCCGCAGGAGGCTTCCTCGAAGCTCACTTCTGCTGTGAGGCTCTCACGCATAGAAAATTCAGACTTTCAGGGGCATGTGGTGGGCAAATCCTCCTAGATGAAGCACTATGAATTGCAGGCACGCCTTGAGGCCTGAGGATCGCCACTGCCGCCGGTATCTCATGAATTGTGACCGCGTCCTCACGGGTCCATTCTGCCACATTGGGCGCATCGAAACGTCTTCCCTGCCGGCACCGCAGTGTCAACCGATATACATAGATGGCGCATTTCGATCCCGAGTGATACCGGCGGCCAAGATATGATACATCTGTAAGTTCATGTTAGCCGCCTAGGTCGTAAATAGCTACTGAACTACGCTCCATGGCAGCGCAGTAACCAGCCACTGAACTATGCTCCATGGCAGGCTTTGGCAGCGCAGTGCCTCTAAACACCTGACTGTTGCCACCCGGTGTATACCAATGTTCCGCAAGGTACAGGGGCAGGGAATAACAGACTTCGTTCGGATGTCTTTCACTCCACCTTCCGTTTTTCGGACCGCTCCGAAGCACCTGCGCACCAGGACGGGTAGCCTTTAGTCACGCTTTACAGAACGCGGGAGGCCTCATTCCATCCTGCTTCTGGGCGTGGGAGCATGAGGCATATGTCGTCCATTCATCGCATCTGCGGAAACCCGCGAGCTAACCCACTGCCTTTCCAGCACCCGCAGGCCGCCCCTGTCCGTTCGTGCTACAATGTCGGTGCTCCTGACGTCCGTGATGTGGATATCGTTTGCACCAATAGCATCAGTCGTGTTCTGCCGAGTCTAAACCTGAGCTACGCATGGGCATCTGACGGGCACTCGCGAAGCGAGCGTCGCAGACCACGATCATGTGATGTTGGGAGCACAGACCACACCGTTTCGGCGCGTGTACGAAGAAGCATCCCCGTGGGGACGCCGGTCACAATTCGAGCACTGGGACGCTCACAGGGTCTCCCAGGCGCTGCGCCAACCCGCGCGTATAGATAGGGCGACCGCGCTGCGCTCCGGTTGTCCCTCATTCTCCACGTCCCCCACGGCCGCTGCGCGACAGGCAGACGCATCAGCTGAACTCGCCTAGCTTCCCCACGAGCGCCCCGACGGTACACCGCCACCATGTCGACGACGGACGTGAAGAACGACGCGACGAACAGCGTGGACGAGGTCGACGAGAAGGGCGACAAGGCATCGTCGCAGGCCGAGTCCGAGTTCAACATCTTCACGTACCACGAACACAATGCTGGCCGTCTGGTTGTGGACCCAGAGTGAGTTGTGTGCCCGTTAGAATTCGTGATTGGCGTACTGACGTTTTCGATCTTAGAGAAGCAAAGATTGAATTTGGCGAAAAGGTTGCCAAGAAGCTGAAGCTTTCCGAGGACGGCACGAAGGTGCTCTGGCCTCAGCCGACTGACGACCCTGAGGACCCACAGAACGTATGTGCGGTATGGGTTCTAAGAGGATCGAAGTGCTCACCTGCGCTCCTTCCAGTGGACGGATTTCCGTAAGAACCTACAGCTCTTCATCGTTACTCTGGCTGCCATCGTCCCGGACTTCGATTCTGGTATTGGTAAGTGACTGTCAGTGTTGACACCTTGTTCCCCGGGGACTCATTGCGACTTTTCAGGTATTGCGGACATCTTCGCGCTTGCAACTCAATATGACACTACCACCGGACGTATCAACAACCTGACGTCGAAGTATGTGGTTCCTGGCATCTGCCTAATATATCGCGCTGACCCCCTATTTGACTTTCACTTACAGCTGGAGTATCTTCCTACTCGGTACGATATGAATGTTGCGGATACAAGCGTCCACGTTATACTGACGGGTTCATGCAAGGCTGGGGTGGTATCTTCGCGGTGATGCTCATGAGGAAGCTCGGTCGTCTTCCGGTCTTGTTCTGGTCTCAGGTGCTTGCCCTCGGATTCCTGGTCGGCTGCACATTTGCGCCTAACCTGAAGACATTCACCGGTATGTGTACGCACAAGCCGCATGTACTTTGTCTGACCATTCATGGTTTTTAGCTATGCGATGCTTAACTGCATTCTTTGCGTGCGTCGGCTCTTCTATCATATCCTCTCCTTGCTTACGCATGACACAACCTGCAGAACTTGCCCCCAGGTGACGGTATGTCTTCGTGTGCCGCGTTCAATTAAACGGAAGCTTGATGTGTTGTTTAGGGTCTCTACATTGTTACCGACCTGTTCCCCTTCCATCTCCAAGCTCGGAAAGTGTGTACCTCCAAGAAATTTGAAAGTCCTGAACGAGCCCTCATCTATTTGCCTGCGCCATAGCTCAACCTTTGGACCATGGGTTTCATCATCTCACCATTCTTGTCGCCGTTCATGATGGGCTTCATCGTCGCCCGCATCAAGTACGTTCCGTATTCTTCGCATCTTGCTAGCCCGCGGCACAGTTTGTCTAACTATCATTTGTCACAGCTGGCGTTGGACATACGGCATCGGATCGATTTACGGCGCGATCGTGGTCGCCCTCATCGCGTTTTTGGGTGAAGAGACGTACGTGGCGCCGCCCGTGGCACGCGCAGGATGACACTCACACGCCACCGTAGCATGTTTGACCGCAAGCTGCCTAACCCTCGTCCCATCCCGGTCCCGGCGTCCCGCCTCCGCTACCGCCTTGAGACGTTGTTCGGTGTCACTGGCTTGAAGATGTCCCAGTATCGGGACAGCTGGAGCGACTCCATCTTCGCGTGCCTCAACGTCGTCTGGCGGCCGCATCTTCTTGCCATCCTCATCTTCGAGGTATAGCGCACTCTGGCAATTTCTGATATCAATACTGATGTAGCTTTCGTAGGGTATGGTCTTCGGCTTCAGTATTGGTATCAACGTGAGTAGTTTGCCTCCTCGCGCACGGAGCTAAGGACTGATGGTCATTCAACCGCTTATAGACTACGAACGCCGTCTTCCTCGGTACTCCCAAGGAGGCTGGTGGATATGGTTTCAGCCAGTTTGGCATCGCCGGTGCTTACGGAACGCCCATCGTACGTCCATATGCACTAGGGCTCAACGTGTGCCGTCCATTGACCGTCGCCACTTCTAGGTCGCTGTCTTTGTGGGAGAAATCCTCGGTCGCTACTTCAACGATTGGATGATGAACTTCGCCATCCGTCGCAACAACGGTGTTTTCGTTGCCGAAGCCCGTCTGTGGTGCGTACTCATCTAATTCATTATCTACTAGCCTCACCTTAAATCTGTGACGATGCCATACAGGACATGTTACGTCGCCACGCCGCTCTACGTCTGTGGTTTCGTCCTGCTTGGTGCCGCGTTCCAGAAGCACCTCAGTGTCGGTGCCCTCGTCATGGGCTGGGGCATTGCCGAGGTGGCGGTCATGGTCAACACTGTCGCCATCTGTGCGTATCATTTTCCTCTACCGCCTGCGACTCACAGCTAACGGCGTACGGCTATACCCGCCAGACGCGTACTGTAACGACTGCTTCCCGCGCAGGCAGGGCGAGATCTCCGCGTTGATCAACCTCGCTCGTACGCTCGGCGGTTTCAGTGTCGCGTACTTCCAGGTCCCGTGGGCAACGAAGAACGGCGCGCTGCAGACGTTCGGCGTCGAGGCGGCGATCGTCGTTGGGCTGTTCTTCCTCATTGTCCCTCTCCTCCAGGTCAAGGGTGCCACTCTCCGGGTAAGCAACTTGCATCATCCAAATCTCAATTCATTGCTGATGAGCTCTTGGGTGTATAGGCGCGTTACTCGATGTAGATAATATCAGTATGAGAGTTCGTACGATCTGGGCGCGACCAGTATTTAATGAGTATGAAATGCAATAAACTCACGCGATTCTGCACGGCCTATCGAAGTGCCCAATGCTCAGAGGTCTAGATTACCGGTCAGTACCGGTCAGTCCTTGAGACGGACGGGCCCCGACGGCTGGCGGGTGTCCCTCGGGCCCGAGGCTGAGCCCGAGGTTCTTTTCTCCGGAGACACGGTCTGTCGCCGAAATGCGCCTCTCGATCGAGTTGTTGACGATCCTACCGGTACGAGTCGCTTTGTCTTCTGCCCTCTCGCCCACGCTCACTGGCTGCTTGCAGAATGCATTACGAGCGATTTGAAAGGGGTATTCTTTGACTTTATATGAGGCGGGAGAGATGAACGCGCGCGTGGGCCTATGCGAGCTACCAACGACCCGGTGGAGTGGAATTATACGTGAAGGGTATGCCAGCGCTGCAGTTCACAGACCGTTCAACTATGCTGACTCGCACCGGCAATTGTACGCAGGCCTGACACAATAACGTTTGCGACCGTCCCGAGTCCGCGCATGGGTTCTTTGCTGCACGTACATCATGATCACACCATGCAGAAGCTTCGTAGCTTGGATGACACATGCACATAGGGACGTCTGGTACGCACTCTTTGAACTACCCACCTACTTCTCATCGACACCATGATAACGAAGGGAGCTCTACTGAAATTGAGATTTGGCGAATAGAAAAGCTCCGTGATCGTCGTGAGTCAACCCATTCTATGGTAGATATGCTGCCTCGACAACCGGGGAGCGTCTGCCATATCCGCCAATCGGTGAGCACGGAACATCCTCCTGACATCGTCGATGCTCCGTCGAGTCACCGTCGTTGCTTGCACTTGTTCACCCACTTTTTAGACATGACGCATCTTCACAACGTTTACGCCGACGCATGCCTGATTCTGCTCCTCAATGTCCCTCTATTAACAAGTATATTTGGGTACGCCGATTACCCGGCGCAAGACGGACCGCGGAATCGTGACTGCCCCGCATCACAGTTTGCGGCACTTATTCATTGCTTCTGTGCTTCTCCCAGAATTTGCTGACTGTAGTCCTTGCGAGGCGTAATGGACAATGACCCAGATGATGCCGCGGCCCAGAGAAGTGCGGATCAGGGAGGGTATAAGTATGCACGCAGGGGTGGGCTCGCTGAACAGCAAGTCACTCGCCCACTACACCCACAACCAACCAAGCATGATCTCCCCAATCATACAAGCCGTCCTCGCATGCGGAGCGACGTGGTTCCTGTGGACGATCTTTCGTAGGTTTGTAGTGAAGAGCGATCTCGACAACCTACCGGGTCCGTCGTCGTCTTCCTACCTCTATGGTATGTGATCCAGTCCGCGCAGAGCCCCGGCTGTAAAGTGTTGATATTCACTTTGGGTTGGCAGGTCACATGAAGCAGTTGTACAGCAAGCAGAGCTTCGGCTTCCACCGGAGCCTAGGTGACAAGTATGGTCCGGTCGTGCGTTTGCGCGGTACTCTCGGGGTATGTTCTCAGGATATTCAAGGCGAAACGGTCAGAACGCTCATAGAAAATCACACTTTGTGCAGAGCAACGTGTTGTATATTTTCGACCCGAAGGCGATGCATCACATCGTTATCAAGGACCAAGAAATCTTCCAAGAAGCGACGTGGTTCAGTAGGTGAGCTGAGCGCGAGCTGCTTGCGTTTTCATGCTCTGAAGCTGCGGGATGCTGATAGTTTATTGTCACAGATTGAACTATTACACTCTTGGCCTCGGTCTGTTTACCACTCTCGGTAAGCAACACAATTTTCAGCGGGTCCGAGCAATCGTGACGGAGCGAGATTGGCAGGCGACCACCACCGCAAGCAGCGCAAGATGCTGAACCCCGTCTTTTCGGTCAACCATATGCGCCATATGACCCCAATCTTCTACGAGGTCTCGCACAAGGTTAGCCCAGGTTTTCTCGCCGTTGCTTTCTCTTCTTCTTTGATCTCGGTTTCCGCTAACCACAAACGAATACGGTGCACTGTCATACAGCTCCGGACGGCGGTCCAATCGCGCGTGCATGATGCGCGTCCAACCGAGATAGACATGGTGAGCTGGATGGGCCGCACCGCGCTGGAGCTCATGGGTCAGGCTGGCTTGGGCTACTCGTTTGACCCGCTTGTCGGCGATGCCGCAGACGATTACGGCGCGGCGATAAAGGACCTCATGTACGTTCGCAGTCCCGCAAATCATCTGCACGCACAGGTTGTAGGGTTTCGAACTGGTGGTTGATGACTATTTTCGCAGGCCGTCCTTGGCGGCGTCTGGCGGGATGCATCGCTACGTCCCGCACTTCGAGGCAGTTGTGCCCAAGAACTTGCGCCGCACCGTCGCAGAGCTCATCCCGGCCCCGCCGCTGCACAGGATCATGCGCACCACCGACACTCTCCGGACCCGCTCGGGTGAGATCTTCCAACTGAAGAAGCAGGCAATTCTTGCTGGCGACGAGGCCTTGAAGGCACAGGTTGGAGAAGGCAAAGATTTGATCAGCATTCTACGTGCGTACTCGTGTTCTCCTTGGTGAGGCACTACGGTCGACGATAATATGTTGTGGTACACAGTCAAGGCTAACATGGAGGCGTCCGAAGAGGACAAAGTGCCCGAGGAGGAGATTGTCAGCCAGATGTCGTGCGTATTGCCTTTGGCTTATCTTTCGCGGGTCATTCACTGAAAGTCATGGTCGATCTTCAGCACGCTTACGTTCGCCGCTATGGACACCACCTCGAATGCGCTCTCCCTGATTTTATGGCGTCTTGCCAAGAACCCTGCGGCACAGGACAGGCTTCGCAAGGAGGTACTCGACGCACAGGCCGCGCACGGCGGAGGTGATATCGGGTACGACGACCTGGTGGCATTGCCCTACATGGACGCCGTGTGTCGCGAGACTCTGCGCTGGTTAGTAACGTCTTATTAACGATTTTCGGATTGCAGCGGTTTACACTGTGCATGCTCTCTAGCCACACCCCCGCGCCTTACCGCTTCCGCGAGTAAGTACTGCATTCCCCGAGGTCACGTCGTGCCATTGACATCATTTCCCGGGATGTAGGGCGCGCAAAGACGTCGTGCTCCCGCTCTCGGTGCCCGTACGTGGCAAGGATGGACGCATGATGCACGAGATCTTCGTCCCGAAAGACACGTCCGTTTTCGTCGGCATCAACGCTTCTAACACGAACACCGCGCTTTGGGGCGCGGATGCGTACGAATGGAAGCCCGAGCGCTGGCTGAAGCCACTCCCCGATGCGGTGCTCGAGGCTAAGATCCCTGGCGTGTACGCTAACCTGTACGTCTTCGTTCACTAGCCGCATTCTAAGGTTGCTTACTGAACGGCTTACTCGTTGGCTCAGTATGACGTTCTGGGGTGGCGGACGCGCGTGCATGTGAGTAACTCACGTCTGCACGGCACCATCACTTGCATTGGTAAAAGCTAATCTATCTTGTCAATTCCATAAAGCGGCTTCAAATTCTCGCAGCTCGAGATGAGTAAGTCAAACGAACGCTCTCATCTACAATCTTTCGGCTACTGACGGAATTGCAGAGGTCGTCCTCGCCGTGCTCATCTCGACGTTCACCTTCGAGCTCACGGAGAAGCGCATCTACTGGAACATGGCCGAGGTGCAGTACCCCTCTGCAGACCCGCGGGGCGAACATCCAGAGCTTCCCCTGAAGGTCGGGTTGGTTAAACGCGAGGCTATGCAGGCTTGAGCACAGCAAGGATAGCGTTTGCTGACGACCGTCGCCAATGGTTTGATTCTTGGAGTAGCGCATCGCTCGTAGGGCACATCGTCTCGGCCTGGGTCATCTGGTCGTCTTACTATCGTTTTCAATGTATACGTTGATGAGAATGTGACATGGTTGAGTGCTGTCGCAGATATACAAGTACATAATGCGGGGTCAAAGACAACATGCGGCGTATCAAGACAAACAATGCAAGAAAGCCAGCGAAAACTCGATATCAGACTCCCATCGGCCTTGCGGTCGTTCCTATCCTGGTATTCCTCCTCGACGCCTTCCCGCCGCCCGGCTTCTCCATCGCAGACTTCAACGCGCGGATGGTCTGCACGATCTCAGCTGCTCGCGGTCAGTACCACCACCTATCTCTGGCAGCCACGACGCAATGCGACGTACCAGCCAGCTTCGGGCTCTCGGCCTCGAACTCGTATCGCTTGTTGCGGTCCGCACCGCTGTGCACGATCAGCTTGAACGTCGCACTGTTCTTGCTCGACTGCGAGCACGTCACGACGCTCTTTAGGTGATACGACGAGGTCTTGCCACTGTCGAATACGTGTTTCGCTTTTGTCACCGTGGGTATGATCTACGAGTGGGATGAACATCACAGGTATGGCAGTGCTGGGCGGAAGAGACTCACATGGATATAGCCGCCGTCGATGGCCAGAACACGGGCGCTACGCGCGACCAACATGGGCACCTTGCGGTACACGGTGTATTTCTGGGACATCGGGCGTGAGAGGGACGTCAGGGGACTAGAAAGGGACGTTCTCACCCTGTATGCATTCATGAACTCGAACATCTTGCTTAGGGACTGTTCCTGAGTGGCCACGTCCGTAGTGAAGATAGACGCTGAGGATAATAGTCAGCCACATTCCCGGGCGGATATGCAATGTGAACGCACCATTAGGATCGGTGGTGCCCTTCCGCTCCCGAACTTCAACGCCGTACTCCCTCAGCATGTTCTGCTTCATGAGGAGCAGCTCGCGCTTGCCCTGCAGACTGCGCACTGTGCGGTCCAGCGGGATGTTCATCTTCATCTCTCCGACCTCGACCACGAGCGCGTAGTCCTTCGGGTCGCTCAGCTTGCGCTTTGCGACCACCGCGTCGAGCACTTCTGCCATGTACATGCCGCCAGACCTGCCAATCGCGTCGACTTCGTTAGTAAGGCAGACGGACACTGTTTTGAAAAGACTCACGCTTGGATTGTTGTGGAAACATGGCCGGGCTCGTCGGCGGCACTCGCGATGCGAATGCGCAGGAACAGTGGCGGGCCGTGACTCGACGATGGGCCCAATGAACTTGGGAACATCCCGACGGATGACCCGAGCGAGCCCAGCATCGCACTGGTGCCGAGGAGCGTGTCTGCAGGCGGGATGAGGGCAGGCGCGTTGGCAGGCGCGTTGAGAAGTCCGGTCGACTTTTTCTTGCCCACAACTCTTGATATCCGGCGCGAGATTTTGGACTCGAGGATCTTGTTCTGTTGCACTGTGATACGCACCAGTTGAGATGATTTCCGCACATCATTTTTACAACGACTTACTCTGCGAGGGAGTAGCCTCGAGAACGGCATATGCGTCGAAGTTGAACTTGGAGATCTTCCCAGTGCGATCCGGAGCTGGTATACACGATGAGCGCGATGCAAACTGCACAGTGCCGGAAATACGTACGAGGGAAATCTTCGTCGACCTCTCCATCCTCTTCTGCGATCCGCAGTATCCAGCCGACCGCGGAGCACTTGACCGCCCAGTTCGGATCCTCCCCACTGAGCCCCTCGTCGACCTTCGGCAACCAGCCCTCCTCCCAGTAGGTCCACAACGCATACCCAAGCACTTCCTCGACAGACGCGTCCTTCCGGACATTCAGCTCCAGCGCACGGCCTTCCGGCTCGCGCGCCATCGGGAAGAACACGCGTACGATAATGCTCTCGCTCTCCGCACGCCCCGAGATCGCGCTGTACAGCTCCGCAAACGGGTTTGACGATGATGTGTTGCTCGACGTCGCCGCGAGCATCGCCGTCAGCGCCGACTTCGCGGGCTGCCTCGGCGGGATGGCCTGCCGCTTGAACATGCCAGGGGGTGTCGCACTCGACGGCCCTGCCTTCTTGGCGGACGACGCGTGGGCGGGGTGTTCCGTCCCGCCGCTGTCCTCGCCGCTCTTGGGCGCGGGCGTGACCATCTCGAACATCTCGTCGATGTTCTGCCCGTCATCGCGGGAGTCGGGGGAGAGGGAGGGACGTTCGCGCTCTTCACCGTGCTGGCCCTCGCGTACGGGGCTGAGGCGCGACGCGCGGGCGCTGCTGCTTGGGGGGAGGGAGGATGCGATGATGGACGAGCTGGTGGACATCATGGAGTTTGTTCCGGAAAGGATGGATGCGCCCTCGGATGCACTATCTGAGTGCATGCCCATACCACGACTCGCAGCGAATTCCCTAGTCTCGCACTCAGGATTGTCAGATACGCTGAGATCATAGGGGATGACTCACGGATCGAACTCGTCATCGTTGATTTCCATACTGTTGTCCGCCTCCCCGCTCATCTCGAACTCCTCCTCTTCGTCGTCGGGAATGACTTCCTCTTCCGAAGACTCAGCTTCAGAGGATGAAGACGAGAGCTCGGGATTCAGGTTCTGCGCAGGTATCGGCATCCTGGGTGCCATACCAGGCGGCTGCGCGCGAGCGTTCAAGCGCGCACGCCGTCTTGCCTCCATCTGCTCCGCGCCCCTGAACTTCGGGATGAACACCGGCATCAGTCGCGGGGCCTCCTGCGGTGCCGCATTCCCGTTCACAGCGCCATTGCCGTTCATCTGCTGCGTGGGTGAGGGTGCTGCTGAGCTCTCCTTGATCGGCGACCTTGGTCCATCCGGCTTTGTGGGGGATGACGTTGGGGTCGCGGCGATGACCTCTGTCGTGATCGGGGACTCTTCCATAGGCACAGCGCCTGGAACAGAGCCCGCCTCTTTCGCGGCACGCAGGGACATACGGACGGAGTTCCGTGGCATGGACGCACGCTTGCCGTTCACCCGCAGCCCCATCGCGCCTGTGCGCGACGGCCCGAGGATAGTAGTGGTATACTTGAGGTTCGCGCCAGGGAATCCTGAGTGTCGGCGGCGCACCGATGGGCCCGACTCATCGTCGCTCGGGGTGGGGCTTGAGGGTACAGCGAGCTCAGGCCATCGTTCGTTGTCCGCGAGACCCGCGTCGACGATGTAGGGGTTGGAAGGGTAGGAGGGGTCGAGCGAGATGAGACGGGGCCCGTACGGGTCGTCTATCTGCCGCAGATAGTTCAAGCGCAGGCTGTGGATGAGATAGCTGGCAGATGTCTGAGGGCCGTCGTCGCTGGATGACCGACAGAGAGTACTCACTCGGTATCGCTGATGAGAGACATGGCGGGTGGCTCGGGCTCCCACTTCTGTTATCACCTCTGAACGCGGTAAGTCGGAACGCGGTTATATTCTGTAGTGCGATCCTGACTTTGAGCACGATAGTTTGGACGTTGCTGCAACCGGGTTGACACAGGGCAACAACTGAGGCGGAACCAGACCAGCCGCTGCAGTTGTACTAGAATTTGACTAGAGTAGCACCGGAGATGCGTTCAGAAGGTGTCTTCCGGCGAGAAAGATTGGGCTCCTGAGGCTAGCAGATGTTATAGAAAGCAAGCAGGCCGATGCCTGTGATATACAGATAGGCAGCAGGAGGTATGAGAGCAAGATGTTAGATATCCACTGCAAACACCCCGCACATCCGCAATCCTCCGCAATCCTTGCAGGACTCCGAGAAGGACGCGGACTCGGAGGAGACGCCCGGCGGCGCGCCCACTGCCGGCGGTTCTCACACTAGTGTCGTCCACAATCCAGCTAAGTGTAGAGCGCCGCGCTGTAAACTGCGTACTGCTTGGGAGCATAATACATGCATTGTTGTCCTTCTGACCAGCTAAACCACCCAAAAAGAATACACTACACAGTCCTAATCACGGCTGCTACATCATTGCTTCTAGCATCCAGCATTACAGAAACACGTCCGGTCATTCCATGGGACCACCGATGCGATGCAACACCACTTCGCGTATGTGCCTCCCTTCGCTATCCATCTATAGCAGTGAACGTCAGCAAAATCTGGTGAACGCGCGATGATCAGACGCACCTTCAACCCGACGATGATATCCTCGTCGAGCAGCGCGCTCTCATACTCGTCCGGTATAGCCACGCTCGTCTCCATGTACGGCAGCCCCGACGTCAGCGTTTCCTGCCAGGCAGCGATGTCCGAGATCGTCGTCTGCCCTAGCACGACCGCGACGCGCCGGTCCGCCCCCCACGCCATACCCTCCGCCGCCCCATCCAGCTCCTCATCACCCTCCTGCATCTCCCCATCCTCCTCCTCGAAATCGACATCCTCCTCCGTATCTTCCCAGTCCTCTTCCACACCCTCGTCCTCATCGTCATACTCCAGCGAGCCCTCCGTCTTCCCCCACACGTTCTCCCCCGGGAGCGAGCCGACGGGCACGCCGCTGAGCGCGCGCCCGTGCACGTACCGCCGCACGGCGAGCGCGTTGAAGTCGTACACGCGGATGCGCCCGCCCGCGCGCACGCGCACGAAGCGCTGCCCGCACGTCGTCGTGATCCAGCGCGTGCCCGCGAGCTCGTCCTGGAACCAGCGCGTCACGGCCGGGCCCCACTCCGCCCACGGGATCTTGACGGGCTCGGTAGAGGCGCTGGAGGAGGGGGCGGCGCCCCTGCGGAATAGATTGCCGATGCGGGGGCGGTGGGCCGGGACTGCCTGTCCGACGGGGATGGGAAGGGCGTCGTGGTCGTTGTCGTCCTCTGCTGCGACGTCATCTTCGTCCATGTCCACGTCTGTGTCCGTGTCTTCTTGGACTTGTGTCGCGAGCGATTCTTCGGCGACAGTCGGGGACGTCTGGGCGGTTCGTCGCCGCTCGAGAGCGGTGCGCATGATATCCAGAAGAGAGGCTCGGTGGGCGATCATAGTGTAGACGCGGGTAACGCCCGTGCGCAGGCGCAGATGCATGTGTAGTATCATGACTGCCGTCTCCGGATCGGAATAGAAGGGCGTGTGCTTGTCGGCGTGCGTAGCAGAGGACGGGGGCCCGCGGGGATTCGGCTCGCAACGGCACGTCATGCGAAGGACCAGCGACTCCCGATGCAGGGCGGGCAGCTCGAGGACGCACGAGGTCTTGAGCAGGGGCACTTCAGGCTCTCCGGGTGAGCTGCTTGCGGACTGCGGTTGCGTTGCTGCGTTTAGTTCCTCTGTATATTGGCATATTTCCAAGGCGTTCGTAGGGATGATGGGCAATATGACCGTGTCCGGGGACAGTAGCACGAAAGAGTTGAACATCGTCGGATCTGAGTACAGGCGCTTCTGGCCCTGAGGGATGTCAGTTGTCCACTCGCAAGCGCGTTGAAAGGAAGGGAGGGGTACTCACTACAAGGGGTTGTCCCGTCTTCCAGTTGTAGACAATGAACGTGACAGGGTCGGCGTTGATGAATGGGAAGTAGTTGTTGAGGAGAAAACAGAGCGAGTCGCCCGAGATCTCGAGCATGACGCTACAGTGTCCTGGGAGGTAGTGTATGTTCTCGAAATGCAGAATGGGCTTCGCAGCGGCAGGATGAGGCTGCCCGGTGGAATGTTTGAGTAGGTGGACATCTATGGAGGCTAGTAACTGTGCCTCGTTTATGTAGCTGCAAATATGTGAGTAAGCTTCGGAACGGAGATACCCAAACTGCTCGAGGCTGATATTATGCGGCACGCTCAATCCGGCAAAGAGCTGTAATGACATCACGAAGACCCATAATGAATAGCGCTGCGGAACTAGAGCGACCGCTGAGGGGAAGCAAATAGTACAAATCAGGCCACCATGTGCCCTAAACTGCGTCGTTGGACTACAACTTGCAGGGGCGCAGTAACGAATATCCCTATACTTCGATGCTGCGATCTTAGAGGAAACGGAGCGTTTTATGCCGCATTTCTCGCATCGCGTTTCTAGGCGCATGATGAAAACCGCCTAGCACATGGCGGCATAACGGCCTCTGAAGGGTCCGCCTACCAGGAGGCCTCTAGAAGGACGTGACCTGCTGGGGAGGACCGGACAAATAGGTGCCGCAGTGCAAGGCCAGGGAGGAATGTGGCGCGTATCCAATGGTCGACTTGGTCTGTGACCCGTTGAATTGGTCTTATAGGTACGGTACAGTGCAGTGGAATGAGCGACTCACGAATAGGTTACGATTGCCATGAGATCATGTTCTTGAATGGCAAGGCCAACGTCTATGACCTGCTTGCCGAGGTCGATGTTCGACCACGAAGGGCCGTTTGATCGTGCACCATCCTCCAATGCTGCAGCATGCAAGTTTATGGTGTGGACAGCATCTGTCCCAGCGTAGCCCTCGCCGTTGTGCCGCTCCCCTAGGAGAAGTGTGCCGCCAGTGAGGTCGTATATCCCGGACGGACGGTGGCTCAGGGTGAGAGATTTCCTGTCAGACATGTCGAGTACCCTCCACGCCTTCTCCTTTCTCTCCAATATTCGTAGTCGTTCTCCGGGGACGAGACGGGACGCTGGGTTGTCGATCATGCCCGCCACAGACAGCTCGATGTCGTACTGCAGCGCTGCATTCGACCTAACGACTTCTTGCCAGCGTGAGCATGTTTGCTGCAGAGAGAGGAGTTCATAGAGGGCCAGATACGACGCGATTTGGACAAGCAGTTCGTCAGGGAGGTCAAGGAGGTTCATGGTACGGAGGAAAGCGGTAGCGCGATCGCGGTCAGACGATCGTCAAACGGAGAATGGGCGTCTATTCGTAGCTTTCTCTCCGACCTCACTGTGCCGTCCGTTTCGCCCCTTCTCTCCTTCCGGTACGTCGCGCTCTCCGTCTTCGTGCAGAACGCATACTAAATAGCGCAAAGGGTGCTGGAATCATGGTCCTTCCGCACAACCTCTGCTCACATATCCAAAACTCCTTCCGTGCGCGGCACCAGCACATCGCTGTCCCCCACAGCACACAAAATCTTGCCATCCTCTCCATTCTCCTCCGCGCCGGCTTCATCTCCAATGTTACGCGAGGCACAATAGAGACACCCTCCCCGGAAAGCTTCCACGAAGTCAACGACTCGCAAAAGCGTATATGGGCGGACCTCAAGTACCGCGATGACCGCCCGGTCCTTGCTGACATGGAGCTCATCAGCCGGCCTAGCAAGCCTATCTTCATGGACCTTGGGGAGATTCGGAGACTGTGCACGGGCCGGCGTGTGCAGAACGTCAAGCCGCTGCGTATGGGCGAGATTGCCATCGTCAAGACGAAGGACCGGGAGAACGAGTGGTTGGAGGCGCGGGAGGCCATGCAGCTGAGGCTACCGGGAGAGGTCATCTGTCGGGCGCGGTGATTTACACCGCCTGGGTCACAGTGAGTACCTTGCCGTGCGTTCGTGAATCACAGGGGTACTGAACGCCATTTGACCAGTCTTAATACGTATATAGTCTTGCTCCTTAGGTAGAAACGGAGCATAATTCGTTCTGCAAGCCCTTCATTGCGCTCGAAACACCACAACTCTGGCTTCCCGTGAGCTACAAGTCACCAATGCCCCAGTGAGCCTTCCCCTTTCTTTGCCTTGAAGGCAGCAGTAGGCGGTTAGAGTGACTCGCTTGTCTCTGCCTGAGGCGTACATGCAGCTCTGGCAGACACCACTCTCGAGAAGGCTAACGTCAAGCCTTTGTCTGATGCGTTCTACCCTGGTCCATCTTGAACCACACAATTCATTATTGCAGATGATAAGATGCCGCCATTGGGAAAATCCCACTGGTCATGTAGTCCTGTTTCACTCGAATTCGACTACATTGTGCGTCGCTAAACCATATACACACGTGTTGCTATTGCCAGATAACCCCTACAGAAACATTGATACGGTACGCCCCCTACTGGGTGAAGCCCTTGATGCCAGAGAAGTTCTTAATGGAGCCAGCAGAGCCACCAGACACCTTCAGCGCGGACCAGTCCCAGGTGCCTGCACGAACAAACAGTTGTCAGCATAGCCTACCATGCGGTCGCCTTCCAGAAGAATACTCACCGGTGCAGGCACCGGAGCCACAGTTCACCTCCACGCGCTTCGCGCCGCTGGCCACGGCGATGGAGTTGGTGCTCCCAGAGAAGTTCACGCCCTGGTCGTCGAGGCGCGCACATCAGCCAATGCATACAGCACACACGGCAAGGAGACTCACGGAAAGCTTCACGCCCGTGCCGGGCGTGCCAAGAGTGGAGGGGTAGCTCTGGGGGAGGCGGTGTCAGTGTGCGCCCTGTGGCTAGGCACCGCCGTCGGGGACGTACCTGGTCGATAATGACACCGTACTTGCGGATGCCAGTGGCGGTGTTGCCGGAGAAGGTGATGCCAGACACGGTTGAGCCCGTCGCAGAGGCCTTGGTCTTGATGCGGAGGGCGTTGTCGCTGGAGGGGGAGCGATCAGCATGCGCGCGGAGTATCACGCGAAAGAGCGGGGTGCGTACTTGTCCTTGATGATGTTGTTCTTAATGGTGATCCCGGAGACGGTCACGCTAGAGTCGATCGAGCCCTAGACGAGGGAAGATTTCAGTGCACAGAGAGGTCCGCGTCGAATAGCGGACGTACAATGGAGATACCGTGGCCGCCGATGCAGGTGTTGCCCTGGAAGATAATGTTGCTGCCCTTGTTGATGGCGAGGCAGTCGTCCTGATTGTGGATAGTGCTTTGCGCGCTCGTGTCAGTCGGCATGCGCGCCCCCAAAGAGCGATTCACGGCTCACCTGTCGTCGATAGTGAGGTCGGTAGTGCTGCAGTCGAAGCCGTCGGTGTTGTGGCCTGCGGCCTTGCCGTCGCTCTTCGAGTTTGCAGCGTCGCCCGCGGCTGCAAATTAAGGAGTAGTGGGTTTTAGCTTGTGACCGGATGCTACATCAGCACGCGAACGCACAGTTGTCGATCGTCAGCTTGGACATCGTCAGCTGCGCGGGGTTGGACACGCTGTACACGCGAGCAGGTGAGTTCAGGACCTTGACGTTCTGTAAAGACCAGTCGTGGTATCAGGTATTATCCCAATTCCATATTGCCAGGAGACGTACGGTGTACGTCCCGGAGGTCTTGATCCTGAGCACAGCATAAGTCAGCCGCCAGCATATATCCCGCCTCGAGCTGAGACGCACTTCATCATGGGTGCGGGCTTGGTGACACCGCCGTTACCACCCTGGCCGTCCTGTGGAAGCGGTCAGTATCTGCGGTCGTTGACAGTGAAAGTAGTTGCTGCGCTTACCCAGTAGGAAGCACCGTTGCCGTCGAACGTGTGCCCATTGCCGTTGACTACATGCCGCGAAGTGTGTTAAACCTGTGTTTCGGAGAGAAGAACGTCGTCAATACTCACACGTGATGGACTTGCCGCTATTAGATCCACAGTTAGTTACAAACGACCACCGCACGCGCAAGCAATAATTTACCTGACTTGGAAGAGCGGTCCCGCCCAGTTCTTAACGGCGAACTTGACGTCGCCGTCTACGTGAATACGCGCTGGGTAAGCCAAGAAAGTCTGACGGACGAGGGAAAAGACGTACTCATAGTGACGGTGGTGCCGTCCAAGAGGGGGAGGTCGAACGTCTTGCCGGCGGGGACGGTGAACGCGTTAATGACCACCGTCTTGCATTTCACCGCGGCGGAGACGTCATCGAGAGAGGCGATGGTGCCGGTGCAGGCGCTCGCCGCGGGCGCGGCGGCGATGAAAGGAACAAACGCGAGGAGCGCGACCAAATGAGTGTACGAAGGCATGTTGTCGGTGGGATTCAGACTGGTAGTAAGCTCCGGGTTATGCGTGAGCTGGAGCTTGGGAAGCTCCCGCGGTGCGCCGCTGGGCTTTTATACACGAGGTGTCGTTGTATGTCGGTAGTCTCGTCACCAGCCGCTATATGGGGGTCCTTCCAAAACGGGACGGGACAAAAAGCAATGGAGAGGACCTCCTATAACGTCTGGTGACTTTCGTATAGACGGGTGGGGGTCTCCCCGGATGGTCACGGAGGTCACAGCGGCCCCACTTGGGCGTGCCCCGCCGGGCAGCGCGACCATACAGCGTGAGCAGCTGTTTCGCCTGATCCCAGAGGCAAATCCGACCGCGCGGGAGTTGCACTCGCCGTTTTCGAAGCTCGCGCGTCGCGAATGTGTTCACAGAACATCTGTGAGCAGATCGCGAGGGCTCAATCGTCGAAATAATGCCGCGATTCATGATAGAGGGCGCCGGGAGCCCGTACTCCGCGCGAAACCGACTGTATGCGCATGTTCGTGAAGGGGAAAGTCGCGATAATCGAGCCAAAGTCTTTCCCAAGTGAGGCGAATATGCGCGCGCAGTCGAACATGAGACCCAGCGGCATGCTAGGCGGTGGAGGGAGCTCTGGTCGCGGTCGCGGCGCAGGCCCAATGCCCGATGGAGGACGCGTCGGGCGGCTTGAGTACCTGGGCTCGACGCGTCGACAGGCTTCCATTCGCGTGGGCGTGACAGAGACCCCCACCCCTCTATACGAATTCCACCAGACGTTATAGGGTGCTCCTTTCTCTGGTTTTTTCGCTCTCCGCTGTCCCAAAAAGGAGCTAAACCCTATGACGTCTGGTTACGAGACTAGTATGTCGGATAAATGTGCGGGCATGGGGATGGCAACTGGGACGTGAAGAGGTCGGACGGCGTGCGCGGGGCGGCGCGCACGGTCTATCTGCGTGATCATGAGGTGCTGGGCCGCCGGTCCACGTCGTGCGCATGGTCGCTGTGTCCATGCGGGCGCAGACTTTCCGACGGCATGAGGTGCGATGCGGCCCATCCTCACACCAGCGGCTCGGGAACACTTGAATTGGCCAAGTCCTTGCTGGGTTTCACGGGAGGAGGTTGCATCCTGTACCGGCGGTTCGGGCGTTGTGTCGCCGGAGTGCCTGCAAAGGACGCGGTCGAGGCTCTCAGCCTTTCTTATGACGATACAGGGGCTCCGAGAGAGACTTATTCCGGGTGTCGAGATTACATCCACGGCTGGTCTGTTCTGCAGCGGACGCGTCGAGTCCGGACATGGACATGCCGTCGGTAACGATCACCGGCGGGCCTCTGGAGACCCACGGCCCTTGGAGACAAGGAGGAGGAGGAACGGTTCGGTTCATTCAATGCGCGTCACAACGGTTACAAGGCACCGCGTTCGGTCCGCGATCATTACGCCTATATGTCGGTCAGCACCACGAACATACTCAATTAAGCTAGGTTCATCGGACCTCGCGTGTCCTGACGCCAATTTTCAGCTGTACGCGCCGCCAGGACCCCGGATAATACAGGTATATGCCACCCCCCGCTGACGGACCAAAATGGGGCTCGGAGGGGCCGGATGCCTTCCGCCGGACGGACCAAAACAGGGGGGTCCCGGCCGGGTACGCCTTCCACTTTCGCCGGACCAGACGGGGGTCCAGCAAGGCAGGCCTTCCAGGATGGCGGACCAGAAGGGGGGGGGCTCCGGATAAGCGCCTGTTGGCCGGTGGGTCCGGACGGCGCTTGGGATTTTGGCGCTTAATTACTATATTGGGCGCCGGGTGGGTAGGCCTTCCACCGGGCCCGGACCAAACGACCCCCCAAACCGATGCCTTCCACGCGGCGCGGACCAACAGGGCCTCAGAGGCCGCAAAATTGGCCCGGACCAAAACCCCCCCAAAGGGGTCATTCCGGGGGAAGGCCTATGTTAGCATTATCCGGGGTCCTGCGCCGCCCCGCTGCACGGCTTGTAATGTATACATGGCGAGTATGACATTGGTATTGAGCAATAATGATATGTTGCGGAAAGTGCGCTAGAACATATGCACCAGAAGATTAAGAAGCACGTTTGAGATGGAAGAAGCTGACGAGGGAAGCGGAAGGTGAGTGTGTCGTCCACGCGTCTGGTTGCGCCAAGCAATTGATTGTAGTGGTCGCGGGTCGACTCCGCGCCGCCCGGCGGCCCGTCCGAACCGTTTCTTATACACGAAAGTCCCAGTCGGACGAAGTCAGAGAGGTGCGACGAAAAGGGATCAGAATGTGTGTTAGAGAGGCGGGCGGCGCCGCCTCAGAGTCCGATTCTTCTGCTTACGGTCGAGTACTATCGTGCAGCGCATACTGGACGCGATATGTAGAGCGGGCGGGGCCACCGGTGGCAGACAGTTGAGTGTCTAGCCATAGCACCTTTTGGTAGCTGACCTCAAAATCACATATATACAACATGTGGTATCAAGGACATCTACTTGCACCCTTGATCATCTCGAATGCCGTGTCACATACTTGCTGATACGCGTCAACTGCCGCCGGCGGAATGAGCGATATCACTAACAGACACAGCTGGTTTAGACAGTATGGGATTTTGGTGTACACGCTGAACATGGCCCTTGCAACCTATATTCGTCGATGACTGATGCCCGGGAAGTAAGAACATCATGAAAGAGGACGAGACCAGCTTTACGCGCTGTACTAGTGCTGGAGGTGGAAGAAGGTGCGCGGAGAGAGAGCGTCTCAGAGCGAGAACCAGCGTTAGCGGAGCAGTGGTTGGTGGCGCGACCGTGGGAGTATGGTACATATAATTCACGTGACCCCTATATCCTCTGCTGGTTGATAACCGATTCTTTGGAAGAATCGGAACTGCTTGGTAAATGGTGTGAGCGGCGCATACAAAACAGAAAAAACTAGCAACTCAAGTATCAAGAAACTTAAGGGGGCGCCTTCAATCCCTCCCACACGACGATAGTCATCTCCCGCGCTGGGCACCCAACCACTTCTGTACTTCCAGCTGCAGGGGAGGCCGTCCCCGAGGTCCTTCTCCACTCGTCGCGGAACACAACGCCACAGCTAGGGAGCCCCAAGATGTCCCACACCTCAGCGGACAAGCGTTTCCGCTACTGCGGCCATACTCGTGAGCAATGGCCTTCTAAGCAGATGACATTGCGTACCTCAGCGACCCCGCGTCGCACGGAACGGTAGCGATGCGAAACGCCAGCTTCATCGAATGTGAGAGATGTCCGCCAGTCCTGAAGGTCATCGACAGCCCCGTCACGAGAGGGGCTTGCGACAGGACTCAGAAGGCTGCGAGACGGTCCGGGAGACGATTGCGTGTCGTGGTACGACTGGGCACGGGCTTCGGGGGGACGGGGAGAGAACTTCGTTCTTGAAGGTTCGTATTTGTAGGAGGGGAGCGTCATCGTAGACGGTACGGCGCGACGGATCGTAAGTGGTTGGAAGCCAGGGGAGGAGATGGGTGAATTAACGGTCGCGCTCGTTCCGACCCGGCGGTGAGACTTCTCTGCCTGCGAGCGACCGTCGTCTTGAGGGACGCTCGGAGCATTCTTTGGTGGAGGTGGAAGGTATGTCGTAACTCTCCGCCGCGTCGAGCCGCATGCTTGACCTAGCGCCCCATTCTCTTTGCCCGCTTCCTCTCGCGCGAAGCGTCCCTTCGAAGCAAGCGCAAGCTTGGGCGGGATCTTGAACTTCCCGCTCGCGACGTCACGAGTCTTGTCTTTGCCTGTAGCGCGAGGTTTCTTTGCGGGGAGGGTCGACCAGGATGCGTGCGGAGAACCGAAGGCGTCGTAGGCGTCGCGTTTGGGCTGAGGCTTCTTACTCGCGAACAAGTCGTGCTGCTGCTCCCTCCGCCGGGTCGGGGGTGACGGGCAGTATCGGGGGAATGGAGGAAGCGGGGGTGATGGGCTGGGAGAGCGCCTTATTGGGCGCGGGCGCATCTTCACCGGAGGAGGTATTGTGGTCGCACTTGTCCGAGAAGGATGCGAGGTGGTAGACGCATTCATGGCTCGCTGTAGCCAGGGTTTCGGGTGGTTCGTGACTTCAGCACCTTGTGGCTGGTCTCTCGAGTGGTTATATGCGGGTGCGTCCGGGAGGATAGGGCTGTATTCGCGTTTGGGAAGAACAGGAGGCATCTGTTGGGTTGGAGGCGTCTGGTGGAAGGTTTTGCCTTGTGAGGGCAACGAGTGGAGATCTGGGGAGCGCCATTCTCTCTTCCAGGGTTGTTGTTCTGGCAAGCCAGTGTACTGATGTTGGTGGTGCTGATTGTATGCTGTGAAATGAATGCACTTAACGCCGAGAGGGAATACTGAACGAAGAAAAAGCTGGGGCTTACCAGGAGAGCGAGAGGTGGTAACACCCTGGTACGAGGACGAGGGGAGCACAGTAGCTGCCGGGCGCGTCCCAGTGGGATGCGGGCCGACAGTGTCAGTTGGGCGAGCGGCAGGCCGTGGTTGTTTAAATAGCGCAGAGCGAAGGTCCTGTCGAGGACCGTCGCGGAGCAGTGGCGAATTTGATGTGGGTATGGAACAGTTTCCGGCCGGGGCGGATATATGCGACCCATCAGGAGCAATCTGGTGGCCAAGGAGTCCTGAAACTGTACGGGAGGTCGTGGCAGACTGAGTGGGACCAGGTGAACCGTCAGAAAAACCAGCCGCAGGATGTCGGTTGACATTGTCTGTACGAGTAACAAAGCCATGAGAATCAGCTCCAAAGTCAAGGCGGCGAGCAGCAGAGGACGGAGTAATGGTCGTGGGGGAATGAACAAGAGGAGATTTTCCAGGTTTGACGAGAACATCAGGTTGGTAAGACACGTCGACGAGGGTCTCATCAGAAGGTATATGCGCTCCATCTTCAGGGTTGCAGCCTGAGTGTGTGTTGGAAAGCGAAGGTTCAGCGACAGACTCGAAGGCTTTCGGCACAGCAACAGCGGCACTAGCAGTAGTACGGGGTGGTGCATTTTTCTTCTTTGGTTGGGTTCGAAGGAGGTCTAACACGGTTGCCTTGGTCGTGACTTTACTTGACGGCTTAGATTTCTTATGAGTAGCGGCAAGAGGCTTTGATGGTCGAGCAGAAGCGTTGACTTTCGCAATAGACCAAGGGCTCGGTTTGTATGCAGCAGCGTCCGCGCGAGAGGCAAGATCCAGTTCTCCCAGGAGCCGAGCTTCGTCTGAGGTCGGCGGCGAGGGTCCGTCAGAGCCGGTGGTGAGTGCTGTCTTGTCGCCGTCCTCTGATTCATCGTCGCTGGAGTATCCATCGTTACAGCCGCGGCCTCGTAGACTGAGCGACCAGCAGGAGTCTGCCTTGGGCCTTGCGGACATGTCGAGCGGGGGTGATGGTAGCAGACAAGGAGCGCCTTCTCGGCAAAACGCGATCGGGCCGCAGGCGTGTATACGTCACGTGCCTTTAGGTACGCGGTAGCGTGACAAGTTGGAGTTGCGCGCCTTGGTTCGGTTCTTGTCTTCAACCGCTTTGTTGTCTCCTTTGTTCGACTGCTTTGACTGTCCGCTCTTGCTTAAACAATTAGCACTAGGGCTATGGAGAATGTGCCCCCTCTTGCAATGAACGGCGACGACGTTCCTTCGCTCGACGACCTCCTCTACTCCAAACGCAACGTGAAAGCCTCGAGGCAGAAGCGATCACTTGCCCTCAACTCCAGGACCAATGCCGATAACGATGATGGCCGCTCCGAAGACGATTCTGGCCTCTTGACACCCCCATCGTCTCAGCGAGAGCTCGAAGAAGACGATATGGATCCCGCGCGAATGCTGTTCAGCCCACCCCCGGAGGAGGTACTCAGAGGCAACGGTCGCAGCTCGGTGAGTGTCCCGACATGTGCAACGGCAATCGGGTACCCCGAGAGATCTACAGTTTTGTGCTGTGCAATCGGTCCCGTCGCGTGTCGGCGAGACTGTACATGTACCGTCAATGGAGGACGTTACACTAAGATCTTCCCTTACTCGATTAATGCATCGTCTTGGTACTTTAGATAGGAACTAATGCCTTCTACCGCAGACATCTCGTGCACGGTCTGTTCCCGTTCAGCTTCCCTTCACCCCGTCTCTTCTTGCCGACCCTGCGCCGGGCGCGGCCGCGTCCAAACGCAAGAGACACGCACACCAACGTTCTTCGTCTCATACTGCTCTGAGCTCCATCGTCGACAGCCCTTCTACTAGTCAGGTTCCAGCCGAAGCTACCCCGAACCCGAAACCCCGCAAACAGTCGAAACGCCATGCACCCACCATTACGATCGATTCTCCAACTCGTCCGTCGGCTGAGCCGCTCGACGAGCCTTCCACGCCTACGCGTGCGTCTTCGCAGCGCCGAAGCCAGTCTCCAACAAAGCGCTCTCTCTTTGCCTCCCCTCATCACACCAACCCGGATGCCGACTACATCGCGCCCCTCCCCGTTCTCTCACGACAAAGTCTTTCTGCCCGACGCCGATCTGCCACTCCGATTCCCCCATACGAGCCGCCACGCGAGCGGTTCACCCCACCACGCGAAATTATACACACCCCGCCTCCTGTCGCGCAATCCCCGTCGAAGGTGTCCAAATCCAGCAAGCGTAAATCTACGGCTCCGAAGAGCAAGAAGAAGCTCGTGATACAAGTCAAGACGGAACCTCCCGAGGTCGACCTTCTCGAGCCACCGCCGCCACCTTCACCTACCGACGACCCATTGCTTCTGAAAGGCACAGACAGACCCAGGCGCCAACATAAGCCTCGTGTCAGCAACTTGTCAACTTCGTCCTCTACCCACTCGAGAGAGACACCATCTATCGCGTCTAGCTCTCCCGTGAGCCCTCCCCGCGCGGGCGGGATCGGGCGCCTCCCTGACCTGAACTCCAGCATGGACGTCAGCATGCTGGACCACAGCTACGACAGCGCGGAGGACTCGTTTGCGGGTCCTGAGGCGCCCGTATTCGATTTCACGAATGCGGCAGATAACAGCGCCGCCTGGGACGACCAGGAATCGGACGACTCGGACGACTTCGACCAGACGGGCGAGTATACGGGTCGGTTCAAGATCCTCACCGTGCCCACGAAGGCAGATCCGCCGAGCAGCTGCACGCGCACCCGTCAACAGGCTTGGGGGCATCCCATCAGCCCGTTCCCTGGCTCAAGCGGACGGCGGACAAGCCTCCCGAGTTCTCCGCCGCTTAGGGCAGGCCCGGACGAGGACGGTGAGATGGACTTCGAGGAGAGCCCCGACGAGGACGACGTGTTCTTCTTGGATGGCCTAGTCAACGCGGATACGTCCACCGATGGCGATATGTCGCTGGAGACCGTCGATGCGTCGGAAGAGTCTATGGAGATACACGAGACCCCTCGGGCTCACACGCCTATGCGCTCGCCGTCGCCACTGCCTATCGTTGACGTGCCCGAGTCAGGCGACGCTAGCATCGTTCACCATCCTGGGGACCACCATGTCCGCTTCGCTGCGCGGAGACTGTCGGAGGAGCACTACGACGAAGATGTGGACATGTCTATGGACGACGTATCCTACGAGAGCAACCAGGTCGACTCTGTTCCCGCCCATTCCCCGCCACCGTCTGAGGAACATCAACACGGACCATCCCCTGAGCCCGAGCATGCAAACACGTCTCTCAACCATGCATCCATGTCACACGATACGCGAGTCGTTGAAGAAGAGCATTGGAGCGATTCTAGTGACGAAGAGACGGTCGACCGCGAGCTCTCGCGCGAGCCCGATCCGGAGAGCGACGACGAGGACCGTCCCCCGCGCCCGACTCTGCTCACGCCTGCTCGCGCGATCACCCCAGCACGTTCCACTTCTCCGCAAGTGCGGCCACGCGGATTCCTCTCGATCGCGTCTCCACTCCGTCGACAGAAGTCTCCAAGTGTTCAAGCGCGCAGTGTGTCGCCCGTGGAGCAGTCGATGCCCTCCATACACTCCGTGTTTGCGACTCCCAGCGTACCCCGCGTATTCGTCGAGGGTGCGTCGGACTCGTCCGCGCGCGGGGCGAGAGAGGAGACGCAAGAGACCGCAGTGGAGGAGCAGGACATGGACGTCGAGGACGGTGCAGACGCTGCTACGGAGGTCGAGGACGGCAGCTCGGACGAGAACGAACAGCTCGATGACGGAGTCATCAAGATCACGAGCGGCGACCCGCGTGTTGCTGCTCGCGCCGCGGCGATCCTGAAGATGGTAAGTCGATCGATCTCCTGCTAATGCTGCGTCGCTAACCACCTCGCAGCACGACTACGACTTCGTCATCCAGGATCCGGCGCGCAAGCGTCGGTTTTCCAGCGTCGACTCCGCGGTGCGCAATGCGCGCCGGAAGTCTGTCGTTGAGGGTGGGATCACCAAACACAACACCCCAGTGAAGCGGCGGCGCACCTTCGGTGGCGTCCTTGGGGACAGGGTCATTATTCCAGGCAGCCCCTCGATGACCGTACCCGAGCTCCTGCACGAGGCCGAGCGGACCGTCGAACAACGCCTGCACACACCTGCGCGCGCTACGTCGTTCCTCAGCGACAGCGGAATGTTCAAAGTCCCTCTGGACAGGTCGGCGTTCGAGACTCCGGGGCCGCGCCAGAAGGTGCATGCTCGTCCGGTGTTCAACTCATCTGGGCCCCGTAGCTGGGACAAGGACGACTGGAAACTGCTGGACGCGTGCTTCACGGACGAGCGACTTGCCCTGGGGTCGCACAAGCGGCCACTTGGCGAAGCTGTCCTAGCATCCGTCGAAGATGTGGACTTGAACCAAGTTGTCGAGAGGTTCTTGGAGCAGACGGGCGGAGTGCCCATGGATGAGTGTTGGCCTGGATGGAACCAGTATGTGCTGTCTCTCAGTCCCTTTTATGTCTGTGTGCTGATGGCTATGTAGGGAGGATCTGCTACGGAGGACGTATGCGCTTCAGAAGAAGCAACGTTCGGGCAAGGTCGCACCACCCACTCCGAGCGGCCGCTTTGCGTCTGTGGCCTTGTCAGAGGTGCCCGACTTCACTCCCCTTCCTAGCAGGCAGTCGTCCATGCAGCCGGGGTTGCAGCGTCGGGAGTCGGCATCGAGCGCGTACAGCGTCAAGGCCTCAGTGCCTGCATCCCTGCTTGCGCCCCGCTATTCCCATCTCCTCGACGAAGCCATCGCGATCTCGAAGGGAGAGGGCACCACACAGAGCAACGTGCAACCGGTCGAGTACCGCAGCACATCTCTCCCTGCGCCCGAAACGCCCAACCGCCCAGAGACCGAAGGCACCGAAACTGCGAACCTATCAGTGGTCGCACCTTCCCCCAGAGCCGCGTCGGAGCGGCCCCAGACCCTGATCACCCCGAGCCGCTCAATCGGCTCGCGCATGAAAGGCTTCTTCTTCTCCTACCTCCCCACCGCGACCAAGACCACGCAGCCTAAGAAGCCCGCCGCCCCCGCGCACCCTGGCCTGCCCATCCCGCCCCCCGAGATGTTCCAGAAACCCCGGCCGCCCATCTCGACCCCAGTCTCCAAGCCGCCCTCGAAGACCGTCCACCCGAAGGAGCTCGTGCAGCTCAACCACGCGCCGCCCCCCAAGCCGTCGCGCATCCCGCGCTTCGCGCAGAAACCGCAGCGGCTGGTCGAGCTGCACCCCGCGCCCCCACCCCCGGAGCCGCGCCCGCGCTCGTCGCTCGGGCTCGCTGGGGACAGACGGAGCAGCAGCGGGAGCGTGAAGGATTTAGTGAGGAGCTTCGAGACGTTCGAGAAGCAGCAGGAGCGCGAGCGCGCGGAGGAGGCGACGAGGTTGCGCCGGGTGAGGAGTGTTGGGGAGTGGGCGGCGCAGGCGGGCGGGAGGGGGAAGACGGCGACGGGGCCGAAGCGGGGGACGTGGAAGCCGTGACGCGCATGAGGACCTGGTGTGGTTTGAGTGACTGATTTCTGGCCTCGATTTTCGCATGTGATCTTATGGCGATATACAGTATACCTACAGACAGCAGCACGGTTTTGCATACCTGCCCGCGCGCTCAACGCGCGCGGTGTAATTTTTTGGACGCGGCTGCGTCGCGCACCGCATCCGCATTTATGGTACATATGATGGTGGTGGTACATGTATATATGCATCTCGTGTTCGAACTCTGGATATTACCCATCTTGTTTCCCCTCTACAGACAGTGCGCGCCGGTTGCAATATAGTTAGTAGAAGCCGAGTTCGCGTTGGGCTGCTTTTAGGGGCTCGTATAGCCCGTGTTGCTCGCCGAGGGCGTAGGTGAGCGTCATGCGCTGCAGGATTGACGGGCCGTCGTCCGAGTCGCACTCGATCTGCGAGAATGTGAGAGATGTTCGGGAGGAAGATGGTACGCATACTGACCATGGAGATGATGTCGTCTAGGAGGTGAGCCTGTCCTGCGGACATACCTGGCAGGCCGTGGTAGTTGACGTTTACGACGTGTACGTGGAAGTGATCTGCGACAGATCTTCAGCGAGTGCTCGAGATGGTCCTGCAGAGGATCGCTACGTACAGTAGGACGGCTGGTAGTGGATGAACATGCGCAGAGACCCATGGTCAAGTCCCCAGCGCTCCTTCGCGACGCGCGCGGCTTCACGGCGGATGCTCGTGAGCATGGGGAGGTGCGACTTGTTGAGGTCGCGAAGGCTGCGGATGCCGCGGTTGAAGGCGATCGCGACGAGGTAGAGCGAGCTGAGCGTGGTCAGGTCCCACTTCATGTCGGGCAAGAGCACGTAGCCTGCGGAGGGGGACGGGTCGCGGAAGAGGATCTTGTCGGCCTCGGATGCGCCGGTCAGGATGTTCTCAACCCTGTACGTGCGGGTGAGTACCGTAGCTCGGAGAGGAGATTATTGACGCACCATTGGGTTCGCGATGGGGGGAACGCGGAGATGTATGGCTTGATTATTCTCTCGTATAGTGCAGGCGTCTCGTGGACGATGGAGAACTCTTGTTGGGAGTACTGCCGTGTGGGCGGTCAGCATTACTTTTAGCAGTGGCGTTCATTAGAGCATTGTACCTTTCGTATGTGAACCTCGGTAGCAGGGTGGACGATGTTGATTTTCACGTCCGGTCTGTCCTCTGAGGCATTCAGCCATCCCGACAACCATGTATACTGCGCAGGACCATTTAGTCTTCAGTACGCGGGCTTCTTCCATTGCAACCCGTGCTCACGATGTCGGTGCCCTCGATCAACTTCGCATCCCTGAGGGAGCCCGAGAGCAGTTGCTCTGCTTGACCCGCTGTGAGCGCAGTCTTCTCGATCCGCACGATGGCCGGCGCATGCTCGTCCGAGTCGGCGGGAGCGCTCCCGGTGGGCAGTGTCCCGAGCAGGGTGAGCGCGTGCGTGATTGGATCTGCGGGATGTACATTCAGCGTCGGGCTCGGTCCGCCAGTTTCACGGGAGATCACAGACCTTCGTTCAAGACACGCTCAAAGCGGAAGCGTTGTAGCACAGCAAGATCGTACTTCGCCATGATGGCACAGCGGAGAAATTGAAACCTGTTCGGAATACTTTATAGCACCCGATCTGCAAGTGTTTCCGGGATGTCGGCACTTCTAAGCACGTACCACACTCAACGAAGGGCTTTCCTGACAGAACAGGGGTGGTTAGGACTCCGAGAGTGGTAGTAACGGACAAACGTGCGTACCTTACAGGGATCAGCGCCTCCGCGTGGCGTAGTAAGGTTCGCGAAGCCGCGGGCGCTTGAGCGATGCAACTTGGACGGAGACTCCGACCATGCGTGCACGTTTATCTCCTTTCCTCCTCCGTGATAGCTCATCGACCACCTGATGCTGATTCGAGAAGGCCGCGGACCGCCAGTCTGTGTATATATACCATCACTTCAGTGCCTCTGCGCCCCAGGACGCTGCCGTCGCGCCCACTGCAGCTGTCAGCCCCAGATCGTTAACCAACTTACACACTTTCCTTTGATAACCCTATCCATTCCCGTCGCAGCGCTCAGACACGTAGGAGACACACATCATGCTCCACCCACAGACGAGCACCACCACGGTGCTTCTAGCTCTTGCCTTCGCTGCAACGGTGGGCTCAGTCCCTCACGGTAATATTGCTTTGCATGTGCCTCCACTCCGAGTCACTGACGAGGTACTCTTTGACCTTCAGGCAGCATCCAGTCTCGCTTTTCCGAACTCGGTCCGCGTGCAGATGACATCGACCTCAACCCGTATCCCACCAAGCCCCGTCTGACCTTCCGGAGCGACGGCACCTTCAAAATCACCGTCTTCTCGGACCTGCACTATGGCGAGAATCCGTGGGACGACTGGGGCCTTCAGCAGGACATCGACAGCACCAGCTTGATGAACACCGTGCTGGACTCTGAGACGCCAGACTACGTGTTCGTAGCTTCATTGGCATTGTGAGAGTGTCGCGCTGAAGTGACGTCGTTCTTGACAGGGTTTTGAATGGTGATCTGATTACTGGCGAGAGTGAGTGACTCATTGAGCCTCAGTCAAGCAAGGTTTTGACTCGATTCAAACCCGCATAGACACGTTCCGCGAGAACTCTACCACGCTCGTCGACGAGATCGTCGCTCCGCTGAACAAGCTCAAGATCCCGTTCTCTTCTACACACGGAGTAAGTACCCTCATTTTGATCTTGTATGCCAGGGTTCTTTAATAAACACCATGCAGAACCATGACAACGAGCCGAACATCACGCATGCGGAGGAGATTCGGCGTGAGCTCAAGGTTGCGCCGCTGAGCTACACCCGTTTCGCGCCATCTTGGGCCGATGGCGAGGGCTACGGTCCCGGGACCTACTGGGTTCCCGTAAGTCGTATAACTATACACAACATTACTTTTGCTGACGGGCCCCCGATCAAAGGTGTACACCAAAAAGTCTGGTTCGTACCAGGGACACATGCAACGCGCGAACACGACTCTGATGAACACTTAGATCGCAACCCCTCCCTTATCCTGTGGTTCTTCGACTCGCGCGGTAAGCCTCTCCCAGTGACGACTCTGGTATGAAATTACTTATCGTATGCGTAGGCGGTTTCAGCGAAGGCGCAAACTCAACTGCACTCCCCGACTGGGTCGACGCCAAGGTCGCAGACTGGGTCAAGTTGACTGTAGCCAAGATGAACGCCGCATGGGGCCCCGCAGAGACGGTTGAGAGGGGTTCCCTCGCATTTGTTCACATTCCACCGTGAGTCGTGGTTTGCTGTACCATCCCTTTTCGACCTGTGCTCACGTATTCTGTGCGTACAGCAACGCCGTGCAGGCTCTGCAGACGAACCTCAACAGTACCCAGGACCCTGGTCTCAACGGTTTGTAGCGACAGTGCTTATTTCAGGCTTGGTGAGGTATCCTAACGTCTTTGTGGCATTGTAGAGGACCTCCTCGGCTCCGGCTCCACCCAGGCATCTGGCGATCCTGCAAATGGCGGCAAGGATGAGCCGTTCTGGGACGCGGTGAACTCGGAGATAAAGAACCTCCACGGTGTCATCTCCGGCCATGGTGCGCATCTTTCCTTCCTCTTCATTGAGGGGCGTCCTGACAGACTCTGGATTCCGCTCAGACCACGGCAACGAGTGGTGCAAGCGCGAGCCCACCAAGAACGTGATCTTCTGCTTCGACAAGCACTCTGGGTGAGTTCATACTCCTTGTAGTATGCGTGATTTCTAAGCTGTGACCGATCATCGCGCATGTGTGCAGGTATGGCGGATACAGCGGGACAGGCTGGGGCCACGGCGTGCGCAACGTTGTGTTCAGGTCGCCGAAACCGAGCGTCGGTCCGGAGACGTGGATTCGGATGGAAGCCGGGGACACGCATGCGCGGATCATTCTGGACAGCTCGTACAATTGATACAGCAAAGCCTCCGTCGTCTGGCATTTGAACGTATGCATGATCTTTCTGTTCTGAAATCAAAAATGTTTGTCCTGCGCACTTGTCGTCATGCGCGTTCCCTGCTGGAATGTTTGGCTTGAGCTTCAGGGTGTTTCTCATATGGGCGTCCTGCAACACGGGAGATGCGCACCGTACGTTGACAGTTTGGCGTCTTGACGTCTTGAGATCTTGACAGCCATGCCTCTCGGCGCGGCCCACGTGTTGGACCGCGAGCATACCCGCCCCTTCGTCTCGCTCCACCTCAGGCTGTATCTCACCTTGCTATTCTACCACGACGATTAGTACGAGTGTCCGGTGAGTCCCAAACGTTTGATCCGCCTAACTCTGTTGCTTTCAATATAGCCGACGTTTGATGACTTATTCCAATCACAGCCTGCCTTTGTCAAAACGACTTCAAGTCATACTTCAGCTGCTTGCTCCTTTGCGGACAAACGTGAGTCATCCTTGCTTGTATCTCAGGCCGTTCAGGGAAGGAAATCGCGTATATACCCACTTACTAGAGTTCACATACTTACAGCCACACGGCTCCCCCCATCTCAATCTCCCCGCAATGCCCGACATTCTCGACTGTCCAGAGATGGCATTCTGGCCGGAATCCATGCACCTCTCAAGCCACAATAACTGGTCCGAGTGGAAACGGAGAATCCGACTCGTATGCGACACGCGCGATCTCCTCGGTCACCTGGACGGCTCGACCCCCATGCCCCAGCACCGGGGCGCGGCGGCTTCCGAACACACCGAGGCCCTAGTGGAGACGTGGAAGCGCAACGACAGATGGCTCCGCTTCTTGCTCGCCTGGAACATGACAAAGCGGGGGAGCGCGGATATCCAGACGGAAGGGCGTCCCGCGGCAGACATCTGGTCCCAGCTGTTGGTGAAATACGATCACGGATACTACTAGGCCACAGATGCGCTGCGGTAGGACTGCGTCGTCGGAGAAAGGTTGTGTTTCTTTGGGCGCGGCGACGGTGAAAATGTCGCGAGATGACAAATGACTTCGGTAAGTCTGTCGCAAACCAGGAGATGAAAATTGGGTCTTGATAGTGTGTGGTCCATGTCGGGCAGCATATGCAGTAACTAAAACCAATGCAATTTTACATCATCGGGTACATACAAATACGACAGAGGTGTGACTTGTCGCGCCGCCAGGCATCGCGAGGTGAAGACTTTCCCCTGACAGCATAAAGAGTCTGTAAGCGCAGCAAAGAGTCAGCGTCATCCGGTACAACGGAGGGCCCAGTACAGCTCACCGGGACGTCGTCCAATCTTGACCACCTGCCGTGGCAAAGCCGGCCATCGCTGTAGGCTGCGTAAACCGCGGTTGTGCTGAAGTGCTGCAGCCCCAGTGCCAAGCGGATATGGCTGTACCCGACGTCCTCTGACGAGTCTACCGCGCAGCGGCGCTGAAGGGCAGCTGAGACGCATCTGAGTAGGCGGTCGAATAGCGCGGCACATGCATGCATTGGTCGTGTTCGCGAGCGCGCTCATGGCTGTACGCAGTCACTGGAGCAGGCTACCTCCAGAGTGGTAAGTTGTGCGAGCGTCTTCGGCGGCGCGAGGAGCATGCACTCTTAGATGCCGTTGTTCTTCACCTTTGGGAATTCGGCAGCTTGAAGCATCCCGAAGATCCCATCGACCTCTTCATGCCCCTTGACCACGTCGCATTGTTGCATCTCGTCGCCGTTGCCATGTTGCGTTTCGGTGCTATTGTCGACGTCGGACTGCTGCACCTCGGCACGGCGGTCGAGAGTGAGGCTCTCGAGATACGGCGCTGAAAAGTACCACAGGAAGTGGTTGAGGGGCGATCGAGTGGGAATCTTCATCCTGTGTGTCGACCGTCATCAGCTTGTGCATCCTGTCGTACATGCTGGGTTCTTGCGTGAGCCAAAGCCGCCAATTCGCGTCTTCGAATGAAAGGCGATTGGCGGGGTTAAACGTGAGGTCCAAGCCCGTCGCCAATCCAGGGCGCCCGAGGAGAATCCACGTGTCCGCAGGGGTATCTCTGTGGTACAAGGATAGCCTCTTCCACAGATTGACATCGCCTAGAGCGATGGAGAGTGCTCGGCCGGGGATCGGCCCCGCGCGGCGCAAGATGAAACAGACGCGAAGAGGAGTCGATGGACCAGGGCTGAGGTCGCCGCGATAGCCAATGCCCTGCGGTCTGCACACACAGAAGATACCCGTTAGGGATGTCTTCTGCGGCGTAGAGCACGAAGACAAGGATCCCTCGGGTAAGTCGTACCATCGGGTACAACAGCGGGCACCTTGGGTAGGACACCACAGTTATTCCCCAGGTGCGCGGAGACGGCGAGCCTGTTGCGGCTCCACTGGTCCGCAGCCTCCACATATCGCCGCTATCTTCGTCGCGTCCTCATCCGTACCGTAGGTCCTGTCCTGGATGTACGTCGAGGGTAGCCGGATGAAGCAGTTGTAGACGACCCTGGGTGTTGTATGCAGTCGGGTACACGCGTTTGCCCGTTGGTGGCGTGCGTTCCGTTGCCCCGAGTGCCCCGGCGATACTGCGTGTCAGCACCACGGGTGCAGGCCTTCGGTTGATTTGAGGCTCCAATGGCTACGTTTGCGCTTCCTTCGTAGCCGCTGTGGCCATGCCCGATGGGCATGGGGACAAATCGGAAGATGGGGGGTTCAGAGGCAACAAGATCAAACAAGGCTGTGTAGCAAGGATAACGCGAAGAGTCAGTGAGGAGAAAAAGACGTGTAGAGTTGTTTTTCTACTAGCCACGGGCTACACACGGGGGCCACCTTGGGAGCAGTATACTGCTGAACATCGACGCACTCGACGTGTTTGACGCGTCGCCGTGAAAACCAGAATGAAAAGTACCTTCATTCAGATCTATGACATGGAGGAAGCAAGTCAGACTATACGTCAAGCGAGTTGGGTCGGAGAGGTCGGTATGGTGTTGCGTACCACTGTAGCAGCGCGATATGCTCTTGATGTCCGTTTTCTCCTGAGCGAATGGAGTACCGATCAGATATAACTTGTCAATGACGGCGGAGGGTGCTGCGAGAACGTGGTGCCGAGGGGCGTTCCAGTTTGGGGCCGGTGCCGGGTGAAAGCTCACATGCAACCTGACCGCTGCTCTTATAGTGAGCGGAACTTGCCTGGTAAAACGGCTTTGGTTTTCGGCGTCATCGAGATCGTTTGACCACCATCTCAAAAGCCTGTTTGGGTCTCATTCAATGAGTATTTTCCTACCGCTCTCCGATCGTAGATTTACTGGCAGAGTAAGGGTCTTGGTGACAGGTCTTGACACCTCCGAAAGTCTCCGAGTAGAGCACCATCATTGACAACTGAAAGCACGGACTGACTCGTGCTTGCAATGTCGATGATGTTCGTCTACCAAGGGCATGTCGTCGTTATTTACAGCTGTAAAGCACATGAATCAAGTCATCGCCAAACGTCACAAACGCTTTTACTAGTCGTACCCGTCCTTCTGGATGTGGGCGTGTTTACTGATTGCACGCGGCGGAGGCGGTAGATGAAAACCAGTCTCGAGCCAAGTACGGGGAAGGAGGAGAGTACTATGGTCTTACGGAGACTTACCAACCTCTGTCACGACGGTGAACCAACGACTCGTTCAATGGTTCACCACAGAGTCTGCAGCGAGACCCCGTACATATGCAGGACCCAGAACCTGGATATTGATGGCGCTCGCGTGTCCTAACGCGCGTGCACTGTCGGGGGTCCTCCCTCACATCATGCTCACACTGACACTGACAGCAGGAGTCTGCGCACCATCTCAAATCTGCTCTTTTGCCTTTCCCTTTAACACTTTCCATCGTCAAGCCTCACAACCATCCTGACAGGTATCTGTGCCTCTGTTACACGTTGGCTGCGCTTCACGATCGGGCTCCTTTCCTCGCCGTATACTCATGTACAACTCCGGGACGCTCACTACTAGTACTCGTCGATGTTCATGTGAGTTTCCCTAAAAAGCGAGATCAACCATATCCTTAATGCGCGGAAACGCATAGGTTGCTAGGTGGTCTTGACAGCTTTCTTGTGTAAGACGGTGCTGTGACATATGCGCAGTTACGCGCATGAACATTTTGCGTCCTCCATTGCCGGCGGCCGCATATGTACGACCCAGCCGGTGTGGTGCGTGTTTTGCAATGAGTGTGTGCTGAGCGACTCGGACTGCGACGGCAATGACAGGCGTACACGCCCGAAATCCTGGACGTCACACGCAGCAAATTCATTTCCATCGTGGACGATCTATGTAGGTCGCCATCCAGGCGCTGATTGTACGTTCACGTATCTAGCGCCTCGCATGCGTGTCGGCCACGGCTGACGTGTAGGGTGATTCGTACCGCAGAAGGACCATCACTCTTTCTGCCCTTGCCAATTCTAGCACCGCGAAAAGCCGCGTCTCGCGAGGCATCCCTCCGCATTTGCATCCTTGTTGACCTGAGGAAGTCGACCACGAAACTGAGGACGCCGACTCGCCATCGGCGAAACGCTCGCGCATGGAAGCGGGCATGGGTATGGGCCCGTTCACGTCGGGTAAGACTTGACGGTGGAGGACCGTCAAGCAAGAAAATTAACTTACATTGTTTGCAATTTTCAGTAGCCTCCTCATACGGTGGCACCTCGCACCTGTGCGCCGGGAAAGATGGGCGTCGGACCTCGGTGTCGTGGGTATTCGTTGTTGCAATCTCCCAGCACTGCACTACACGCTACGCCGCGGAGGTCAGTCGTATGGACATGCTGTTCCTGCATGGCCGAGTTTGAAATGTGGAATAGCTTATTGAACAGATGGAGCTGACGTTGTATCTGGTCGTGCGGTGTTGGTGATGTAACGTCAATCTCCGAGGGACAGTAACGCTACTTATATTGGTTTCAACGCCTACAGATAGAACTGGGGACTATCAAGCTGTGGCGCCACGAGATGCATACACAGACATCTGTCGCTTGCAAGGAGGAGACAGAAAAACTTGTGGGCAGTTCGTATATCTTGTGCCGGTGGCGTCGGTCATTCTAACGCCCATTTTCAGCAACATAAAACCTTGCCAGACGTTTGCGTAGGGCAAGCTCCGCGATTAAGACCCCTGTACGCGTTATCCTCTCTTTTCCGTGATGTTCCTGGCGACCATCCTCACTCTTTCACTTCTGGCAATGACTTCTGGCCGGTCCATCAATCGATCATCCTCATTAGCTCTCCGGCAATTGGTCGATGTACCGTCCGAATTTAACATTCTTCGATCCGGGGGCTCGAATTTGCGGGGCGGCACATTTTCGTCTTTTCCCCAAACTTTTGTGTTCAAACTAGAGCCCCAAAACAAGACCTCCCTGCTTGATTCGTTGATGGCCACTGGCAATCCAAACAGCCCTACCTATGGACATCACTTGTCGAAGTCCCAGGTGCGCTGATTAAAAATTGCGACAAAGGCTACCTTTTGTTGACCTCTAGTGGCCTCGCAGGCCGCACATCTAACTGCTCCTGCTCCGGAAAGCCTGGCTGTAGTCACGGGATGGCTGCAGGATCACGGCCTCACTCCGGATACCGTCTCCAGCTCTGGAGACATGCTCACGGTCCGCATGTCGCTGGAGGAAGCCAACTCGATCCTGAACGCCGACTACTCCGCGTTCGTGCACACGGCCTCAAATACTACATTGTGGAGGACACTCGCTTACTCTGTCCCCGCTCATATTGACGAACATCTATCCTTTGTGTACCCGACCACTCAGTGAGCATTATGCGACAAGGAGGGTTGTCCAATATCCATACTAACTTGATATCAACAGATTCATTTCGCCCCCCGTCGCACCAGCGGCGATGCACATTGCGGGGTTCTCTACCCGATTTCCCTTGAAGAGGACTGGCCAATCCACGAGCTGTGCGGAAGCGATGACGCCCAAGTGCCTTCAAGCCCTCTATAATATCCCTTCCGCGCCAGCTACCTCTGCGGGAAACGGCATTGTAATTGACGGCTCTTCAGCGCGAGTCACAGACCTCGACAATTTAAAGGTGTGATTCTCATTCTTTCGCTACTTCCTCGGCCAGTATCATAACACGTTCGGGCACAGGCATTCCTCGCCCGGGAGCGGCCGGATTTCGTAAACACTCCATTCGCGATGCAGTCGGTCAATGGCGGTGCCGTCCGGGGAAACGGCTCAGACTCAGCGGCAATGGTGCGTATCAGCCATGGGTAACACGAGCGTTCATTAACGGTACCCCCAGGCCGTGGGTGTGCAGTATACGGTCGGGCTGGCAACGAACGTGTCCACGACAGTCATATACCCGGGACTACAGAATGACGCGAGCGGAATTCAAGGCCTCCTCGACGTCACCAACTTCCTTCTTGCTCAAGACATTCCGGCACTTGTGTTTGTAACAAACGTGCAGTACGAAGAGACTGCGTTCCAGCAGGCCCCCGAAATCGCGCAGTAAGCATTAGCTGCTTCACGAAGTCTGTACCGTTTTGACGTCCAGCTAGGTCTCTTTGCGACGCGTTTGCGCAGCTCGGCGCGCGGGGAATATCTGTAATCGCCACGTCTGGGCACTGCGAAGCTTCCGGGTCGCAGTCGTGCAATGGCGATGCTTCCCGCGCCATGTTTCCTGCGACATGCCCCTAGTAAGCGTTATTCAGTTACGAATGACCCAAGTCAGTAGGCTTACGAGTTTATTAGTGTCACATCTGTGGGCAGTACGCAGGGAATCAGCCCCGAGAGCGCAGCGGATTTCTCCTCCGGCGGCTTCTCGGACGTGTTCCTCCGCCCTCCGTACCAAGTCGACGCTGTAGCTGGCTACCTGCAGCGGTCCGGAAGCGCAAACGCAAGTTCGGTCAACACCACCGGTCGTGCCTACCCAGATGTATCTGCGCAGGGGTTCCAATTTGTTGTCGAGGCCGACGATCGACCCCAAATCTTTAACAGTACGAGTGCCTCGAGCGCGACGTTCGCAGCCATCGTCGCTCTTCTCAATGATCGCCTACTCAATGCCGGAAAACCCCCGCTGGGGTTCCTGAACCCGCTCTTGTACTCCAAGGGTCTCCCGGCTCTGAACGACGTCGTTTCCGGTAGCAGTAGTCCGATCTGCGGCGCTCGGGATAGCCTCACCGTGACCCCAGGATGGGATCCGGTACGTCTCGATACTCACTCTAGTACCGTTGAAGCTGATGGAAAGGTATAGGCTACTGGGCTCGGCACTCCGGATTTCCAGAAGTTGCTCGCGATTGTGGTGGGGAGCGACGCGGATGCCGAGCGGTCTGGGATTGTGATGGCTGCTCGCCGGTCCTCCCCAGAGCTGACGACTGACGCTACACGAGGTTCGAGTTTGGAGGGGGTATTCCCGTTCACGACCGCGCCAAAGGACTCCGAGTGACTGTGTGCCACACGGACGTGCGCGTACGTGGGCGCGGGCGGGCTGTTGTTCACCCCGAGCAAGAGGCGGAGGCTGAAGGGGAATGGCCTGAGTATTCTCGGAGATGAGGGCGAGAAGATCGAGGAAGACGCGACCCGGACGTGATCAAGATGGGCACCCCCTTCCGTTCGTCCTTCGTATGTATACATGTTCTTCCGCATATTCTTATCTTGCTCTCGCTCATGGTACGCCATAGCTGCATCATCTGTATGCTCGGTTCCTGTGCTCATAGCCCCTCTGCGTTGTATGTGTGCTGCATTCCTATGATATGCCCTGGCATGAGTGTATGCGGTACGAACCTTGGGGGCAACAGATCGTGCGTACCCTTACTACTGACACCTACCGCAGTAGCAACAATATGCACAGCGTCCGCAAGCTATCTTCCCATGACTCTAGTTCCCGTGTTCTGCGAACTCTTCTACCGCTGCGCTACGGGGATGGTCGTCAAGACATGCTATGCTGTCTACAGCTGAGCCATATTCCGAAGGGTACAGCTTCGGTGGTCGAACCGTGTCACTACGTTGGACGGATGTATGTTCGCATCTGGTCGGGTAGCGCGGACAAGTTGGTAGCCACCCTGCGAGCAGAAATACGCTACTCCTTGGAAGATTGATGTCTTTGAGCCGCACTGAATACTACTGAACAGCCGCATATCAAGATGGATATCCAAGCCACTATCATCTTCGAAGTCCACCTTTGGCAGATGATGAAGAGGGTTTCGCGCAGTATACATCGGTACTTAATCATCCAGCTTGAAAGTACTTAAAGCTCGCCTAAGTGCTTCGATAGAGCAAGCTCTGTGAGCCGAATTTCATCGTCCCATATCCTTTCCTTTCCGCCATGGTATCTGCCGCTTTCTTCATTCTTACCCTCCTGGCAATGGCTTTTGGCAGGTACATCAAGCAGCCACCAAGTCCAAGCTCGTCGGTTTCTCGGCGCGAGGTGTTCCAGCTTCCACCAGGGTTGGATATCCAATTCCATGAGCACAGTGCGAATCAACGTCTTGGCGACGCTATTTTCCGCTTTGCTATCAAGCCTCAGTCGCAGAACCAGACCGCGCTACTTGATTCCTTGATGGCTACAAGTGATCCTCTCAACCCTAAATATGGACAACACTTGTCGAAAGCCCAGGTACGCTAGCGCCTGTTACGTCTCTACGCCTGTGGATTCAGACTCGCTAATTGTCGTGCAGGTAGTACAGCAGGCAGCCCCTGCTCCAGCAATCGTGCAAGCGGTCACTGGATGGCTGCAGGACAACGGACTGGTGCCGGACGCCGTCTCCCCCTCTGGAGACATGCTCACCGTTCCCATGTCACTGGAGAAAGCCAACTCATTGTTGAACGCCAACTACTCCGCGTACGTGCATACGGCCACGAACACAACGGTTTGGAGGACGCTCGCATACTCAATCCCGGCTCACATCGACGAGCACCTGTCCTTCATATATCCGACCACGCAGTGAGTATGAGTAAGAAACGTATCATAATTGTGTAATCTGATTCGATACGAGCAGATTTATCCCTCCCCCGGTTCCCGCGGCGATCACGACACAGGTTGCGGGACAGGCCACCGGGAGTGTATACCAGACCGTTGCGACCTGCGCAGAGGCGATGACTCCTCAGTGTCTGCAGAAGCTCTATAACATCCCTTCCACGCCAGCTACCGCTTCAGGGAATAGCATCGTCATTGGTGGCTCCGCAGGGCAAGCCGCGGACCTCAAGGATTTGAAGGTGTGCCTCGCATGTTTTGCAACCTTCCGCCGTCATAACAGGTTCTGCGGAACAGGCGTTTCTGGCTCAAGAGCGACCGGGCATCGCAAACGCTCCTTTCACAATGCAATTCGTCAATGGCACCACAGTGCAAGGAAACGGTATAAGTTCGGTAGCAATGGTGCGTACCTTGAGCCTGCCGGGCTATGTCCGTCGATTGCTTGAGTGTTCACACTGGAGCTACTAGGCTGTTGGCGTGCAGTATACGGTCGGACTGGCAACGAACGTGTCCACGACAGTCATATATCCCGGACAAGAAGACGACACGGACGGCATTCAGGGCCTCTTCGATATCACAAGTTCCCTGCTCGCACAGGACACTCCACCACATGTGTTCCTTACAAACGTTCAGTACGAAGAGACTGCATTCCAGACGGCCCCGGAGGTCGCGCAGTGAGTACTACGCCGTTCCGGTGTCCCCACTATCTAACACACAACTAGATCTTTGTGCCACGCATTCGCGCAACTCGGGGCGCGCGGAACATCCGTGATCGTTACGTCTGGAGGCAGTGGCAATGATTCCCGTGCGATGTTTCCTGCGACGTGCCCTTAGTAAGTCTTGGTCTGACATGCCATGTTTCGGAGTTCATCGTCGTTCTGCAGCGTTACTTCCGTGGGCAGTACTCAAGGAAGCAATCCCGAGCGCGCAGCAGACTTCTCCGCTGGCGGGTTCTCAAACATGTTCCCTCGCCCTGCATATCAGCTCGATGCCGTGGGTGGCTATCTGAAGCAAGTAGAGAACTCAGACGCAAGCTCGGTCAACACCACCGGTCGCGCATACCCAGACGTATCTGCACAGGGCGCTCAGTTTGTTGTCGAAGTCGGCGGTCAGGCTCAGAGCGTCAACAGCACGACGGCCTCGAGCGCGACGTTTGCGGCCGTCATTGCGCTCCTCAACGATCACCTGCTCAATGCCGGGAAACCGCCGTTGGGGTTCTTGAACCCGTTGTTGTACTCCAAGGGCCTCCCAGCTCTGAACGACATTGTCTCCGGCAGCAGCAGCGAACCGAGCCGCTTTACCGTGAACACCGGATGGGACCCGGTATGTATTGTTAATGACCCAAATGTTCTGCGCGGAAACTAATGTGAAGGTTACCTGAGCCTGCGAAGGTTAATTCTGCGGCCTGAAATTCGCGGGCGCCAAACCTACCGGCAAATGCCGAAACTGCTGAAATATCGAGAATATTCGGGTTCTCCGAGTCTCAACGGTCACGCACCCGATTGTGAGTAGCGCGTAACTAGATCCAAATAAAATTGCGCCCTATATGAGTGGGCAATGGACGGTCAATTTGTTGCTCGGGATATTCTAGAAATTGTGTAGCGCAGCTGTTCGGGTACAAGCGCCCGCACCCGCCGACGCGACGTCGCGCGCCCGCGCCGCTCAGAGTTCACAAATAAGTATACGCAAAAAAGCGGTAGAGGGAACTGCAAGCTCGGATAGCACTCTGAGATTGTAAGTAGCGAAGACAGAAAATATGCGATGCTGAAAACAGGCGTACAATCAGGCTCAGGTCAGTGCCGACATAAGTCGGCACTTCTGGTTAGATCACCGGGCTCGGAACTCCCGATTTCGAGAAGTTGCTCGAGGTCGTAGCTGGGAGCAACTCGAACGCGAAGAGATCTCGAACTGCGGAGACTCCCCGTCGCTCCTTCGCAGCCCCGACAGCTGACGCCATCGGAGGCTCGGGCCTGGAGGGTCTGTTCCCATTCGATTCTTCACAGAAATAGGGCTCCCATTCACGATGATGATGTATCGACGTAGCTTCTTGTATGCCAGTGCACGCTGCGATGGCCTGAATGAACGTGTGCATCAGACGAACCATCGCTCGCACAGCGACAAAGCCATTATCTTTCTTCTTCGACTCGTCTTGGGACTATCTAGAGACTTTGAGAACACTACTCACAGGGATATCCACTCAAGCTGAAGGCTCAAGCGCGAGATGTATACGTGAACTTAACGTTGCACTCGGGGTACAGGACCGCAAAGTGTAGGAATAAATATCAGAGTAGCAGTTGTGGCTAGGGATACATCAACAGTATTGTTACAAAGCGATACATCACGACAGCGGTATAGCATCGTCCGGGTGGTACCGTATAAGATCCAGAGGGAGAGACGTAGCTATACGACAGAGCATATACAAAACAGTGTTCAGCACAACATACTAGCGCCGCGACAGCAAAAGCGAATCAAGCCACGAGCGGAGACGACCTGCGAGAGAGGTATATGAGAGAGTGCGCGTACACGGAGACAAAGAACTCACTTCACAAGGCATTGAATTTCATGCACTTCTTCTGATGTCGTTTCAGCATGTCGTTACGCCCATAGTCGGCTCCGCACGGTCCGCACACGAATCGCCACCCCCAGTGCATCTCCTTAACGTGCCTCGTAATTCCGTCGGCGTATGCGTAAGCTTTCACCCCGCATCCCGACCACGAGCAAGGAAACGTGCCATCGGGGCTAGCGACTGCATGGCTGCTGAGATGGCGTCCATCCGTACGCGGCGAGTGCGTCAGCGCGTGTTTGCAGGTGCCCTGGTTCAGACCGCATACGTCGGGGCTGCCGTCCGGAATTTCGACCGATTGGAGAACCTGCGCCTGCTTTGCCCGTTTGGGCGCCCGGTGGTCCAAGTCGGTGGATGCTGTCTGAGTCGACGGGCCCGCTATGGGCTCCTCCGTTCCGAATATCTGCGACTCCTCGTTTTCCTTGTTCTCTTCTTCTACTTGCTGACGACCCCGCTTCTTGCCGTGCCTAAAGGGAACAGACTCGACATTGGGGTTGTTCTCAGGCTGATCATCGACGCTGGACGGAGACACAGTCGCCAGAAGCGGAGTGGTGGATTCCGTCGTAGTGATTGTGTGGTCGAGCACCCCCATTTGAGCGGTCACGGAAGGAGACGAGGAGGACTCCGAGTTCAGAAGAGTTACAAAAGCCACAGATCGTGCATGTACCTTGGATTACAAAATAATAAGCACCCGATTATATACCACATGGAGTGAGACGTACCTGGCTAGGGCTTAGAATGTACTCATCTAGCTCGTCGTCGTCAAGATCATCCTCGTCCAACGCATCCTCCGGAGTGAGTTGGAGCGTGGCCGACGAGTTCGCCGATAGTACATTGCTCGGTGCCTCGAGAGCGAAAGGCAGCGAGGTGGTCGGCGGAAACGAACCACCGGAACTGGATCCGCTTAGGATCGGTGAAAGACATTCCGAAGGCGAGGGATCCGGGTCTGGCGACGCCGCCATGTACACAAAGGGATCTTCGACATACGGGAGGGGAGATGGAGGTCTCATACCATAATTCTCACTTTCCTCCGCGTATAAACTATCGGCCTCCGTATAACTGTGCTCCTGCTTGACGTCCTCGGCCCGCTCGAAGGATGTACTGGTATTGGCGACGTGTTCTGGCCAGGGGTCCGACAGACGAGCGAAGGCAGCTTCGAGATCCTCAGTACGGAACAGCGGGGGGCTGGACGCGCGGGAGTCCATGATCTACGCCTCGAAGCAGTAGGTTGTAGTAAAGCAGGGAGCGGTTTGGTCGGTCCGTAGGCGCAGATGCGAAGCTGGTGAGCGCAGGGGAGGGGGAGTAAGGTTGAGCGTCTTGGGACGCGCAGAAAGAGGTCGACCACACTCACCGCTCGCAAACAATGCCAAATTGCGCGTGCGCGGAGTTGGTGAACATCGACGCACACGACGCGTTTGACGCGTGACCGCGTTCTTCCTTTGTCGAAGGCCATTGTGTCTTGCATAGCCACGGAAGTCATGAGCCACTTTCGTCGCAAATTCGGCTCGGACGTGCGCACCTTGTTAGGCCCTTGAAGCTAAGCTGTTCGGCACGTTAAGTCCTGAGTCGCTGTACAGAATCGTTCCCGATGCGCGGTGAGGGATCTGGTCGCGCGCGATACAGTATCCCTCCGTTCCTGCTCTTATATAGCAGGGCGAATCTCACACACTGCTAAGACCTTTAGTAGACGAGCTATGAAGAAGCGTTATTATATGCTTCTGCGGCACAAACTAGGACGCCGAGAAGATGGGAAAGGCGCAAGACGTGTGTTACGCACTATCGGGCTATTTTCAACAATGATCCGCACTGGAGCGCAAAGAAATGATACAGTGCATCCCGCCCACTGACCTCCCCTTCGATAGCGACAGTGTTTCCAATGCGAATCCAGCCAAAGATCGTTTCTGAACGAGCGGTTTCACGCAGAGCCGGAGGCCGAAGAACGCCCACAGGGCTCAGCTTGGTGTCATCGCCCGACCGTATGTCGGTCAGGCGACGACACTCATGCTTCTGCTGTTCATGCCGCTGTGTGTCTCTACTAGGAAGGGGACTACATCGTTTAGCTGGGCCGCGCGGCAACCAGCCGGCGAGTTTGTGCCTCTACAGAAGTATTTACCGCTTTCATCGAGGCTACGAGAACTCTTAAACTTGGTTCGGGCGTAGAGATAGGCTTACTAGATGCGCTTTCGCAGGCGAACCTTTGCTCTGCCAATCACTACGTGTTGCGCATTGACGAAATAAACGTTGATGCATCGGCATGAAGAGCGCGCTCTATGGCGCTCTAGGCTGACTCCTGGCACTGTTGTGCTGGTATGAGAGACACAGTACCTGTATAATAGTTAGATGCATCTAGATCTCATGAGTGCGAAGTTATCACCATCGTACATATTCTCTGCCCGAAGTCGGGCGAGTCCATTCGGTGACGTGGCATATTCGGGGGTAGCCAAAGATAAATCCTTTATGAGGCTTCAAAGATTCATGAAAAGGCAGACACACTGAGGTCAGCCTGAGCTGCCACAGAGACACATAATCACGACGAGTAAGAACCTTTGATTTTTGCATGTCAACGTTTTCCTGGTGGACCAACCATAACACATGGCAATCCGGCGGTAGGTCCCCTGACAGTCCTGAGAAATGCGCCTCACGTAATCATAGTGCCGGGGGTCCTGCGAGTCGGCCGCAGGCGTCTGCGCCTGGCACACTGACTCGAGCTCTTTCGTCCTTTTTCCTACTCCTTTCTTCCCCAAGGCCTCAAGAATACCCCTAACGGCTTCTATGACTGTACTAAGGCTGTTCAATGGCTGCGCTTTGACGTTTGAGCTCTGATCCGAGTACCACAACTACATAATAATCCCTACTGGCCTGCCTTCACTGCGATCACGACTGAAAATCTGGCGTACATATCTTTCACGAAGGGTGAGAGTGATTTAATTTGGGGACTAATGCATCAATCAGACAGATTTCCACAGTGCATGCAACTCTACGTGGATTCGCAGTATGCTTATTTGCCGTAAATCTTCAGCCCCCGCGTTGAGTGACGCCATGCTCTCGCGGCGAACACAAGTGCGTGCTGAGCTACTCGGGCTGGGACGACAACGATGTGTACGCTCGAGAGCCTTGTAAGTTCCTCTCCATCGTGCATGAGGGCGGCGCCAGATGCAGTATGCAACAATCCAGGTCGCGACCAGGGCGCTCTTGTACGTCCATTTCGTTTGCTTATCGTGCACGCGTGGAGTGTCTGACGTCTACGACGTGCGTGAATATTATGCCGTGGACGCTCATCCACACCTATCCTAACAGACTTTTTGCTTCTCGTTCCTCGAAAAGCCGCGCTTTGCGACGCATCCCCGCGCCCATACGCCCCGACCAGGGGGAAGAAGTACGCGCGTTAGATAACGAGACCGAGAACGTCACCGTCGACGCGCCGTCGGCGAAACGTTCGTGCACGGAAGTGGGGTGTGAGCGAAATGTCGTCCACTCCAGTAAGAACTCGCGGTACGGAGGAGCTCCAAGTCAGTAGCCCGAGTGCCCATTCTGACGGTCTTATCAAGACGTTAGTGTGCGGCATACCGCCGGAAGACCCGCGCTCCTCGGTAAAATTATGGTAATGGAGAACGGAACTAGACCTGCGCACGGCATTTTTCAGGCGATGTGAGCTACCAGATAAATACTTGGGCCAAAGCGCGAGTCTCATACGCGATTCCAAAATTGCATTCCGGCGTCACGATCTTATAAAGCATATATATCATAGTAAGTGGCTGGGGACGTATAATCGCGGTTGTTACAAAGCAATACAACAGCTGCGGCATACCAGTGTTCGAGACGTACATAAGAAGTTCCAGGAGAGACGTTTGTGGCGACACTACAAGGTGCATATAAAACAGTGTTCACAACACGGCATAACACGACAAAAAGGGAATATCAAACAGGCGAGACATAGCATCTGCGAAAGAAGCATACGAGAAACTTGAAGGACGGGCTATGCCTGGAAGACGAGGAACTGATTTCAGCACGTATTCGTAAATACCCTGTTCACACAGCAAGCGTCGGGGACATCTTCCGGGACTTCAAGGGACCGTAGAATTCAAGCTCGCTTCGCTCTCTTGCGCGCTGGGTATCTCGCAGGCGCGGTCGATGAACCGGCTGCTGGCTCCTCCGCGCGGAGTCGCTGCGCCCTCTCGTTCTCCTTGTCCTCCTCCGCTACTTGTCGACGGGTTCGCTTCTTTCCGCGCTTGGAGGGAATGAGGAGTTTACGGAGGAGTGCCCTTCCTCTGGTGAATGCAGAAAGAAGGGCGGGCGGGTCTGGCTCAGCGAGAGTCGCAGCTCGTGCGGCCACCTTCTATCATATGTCAAGCACGCGAATGTATACAATACTGGGGGACATACCTCGCCAGGTTGCAAAAGGTACTCGTCCACTTCATCCTCGTCCAGCGCATCTTCTGGGGTAGCTGGACTGGTGACTGAGGGGTCCTCCGACGCATTGGTTGGCAATGCAATGTCGGGAGGCGACGACTGAGTTGTCGAAAGCGAATGATCGGGGCTGGACGGGCTCGGGAGCGGCGACGTAAACCCCAAAGGCGAGGCATCTGGTTCGGGGGACGCGGCCATGAACAAGAAGGGGTCGTGTACATATGGGAGGGGGGACGGTGGTTTTGTACCATTCACAGTCTCGCCGACATAGAACCAGGGTCGCTGATCGGAGACGGTCTGCGAAGGTAGAGGACGATTGATTGAATTCCACTTACCTGCTCCCAGTTGATCAAGTGATCCTGCAGAAACATACGCTGATGTCTGATGTACTCGGACAACTCAGAAGAAGTCATGGTAGCTGCTGCGTACTGGGGCGGACGTCGTAGCATACGGACGTGCATGGCCTCTAGATCCTCAGATCGGAATAGCGGAGGGCTGGGTGTATCGAAGTCCATGATTGATGTCTCTGAACGGCGACCGTCGTGAGCTGCTCCCGTCACATAAGTCGAAGTGGATATACGCACCTTGCTTGATAATACGAGCAGAGCTGTCGGCCATGTTCAGTAGCAGGTAGGCGGAATTGCGATGAGTACAGGCACGATAGAGTACCTTGTGGTTGGCGGGTGCGTGGTGCGTGGTGTCAGCCTGCGGTCGGTCTTATGTAGTATGTTAAAACAATATGTTTGACGCCTTCGGGTTACAAGGTCTGACGATCGTACAATGAGAAGGCTCTATTCCCCCCACCATAGCATAAACATCTCGGAGGTCACCGAAGTAACAGAGATAGCGCAAGTCGGAGTTGTGTCTTACCGGTTTGACCACTGCGATCATGTATCGACGCCCTGCACTTTAGCACAGAGTAACGATGCATTGCATTTCGACGGCCAATCCTCAATCATAGTAGCAAGCCCCTTCTGCTCAGCAGCGATTGTGACTCGGTGCAAACCCAGCCAGAGGTCGTTGCCGAAAAAGACTCGCGCGGAGTTTGCCAAAAGGAAAACGTCTACATCCAGCGTTAGAGATCGAAGAACGCGTATAGGGCTCAGCTGAGTAGAATCGCACAACCGACAAACAGCCGGCGATCATACTCAGGTCCGAGGTGCGGCAGCCAGCCAATGAACCTTGCCCAGGTTCCAAAGAAGTACTACAGCCCTCATCGAATCATAAACACGATGTTTCTTAGACTCTTTGTAAGTGCAGAGGTTGGGCCACGAGATGGACATTCGCCGGCGAACTCGGCATGCCAATCGCTGTGTGTTGCGCCCCGAGTCTTGATGGTTAAGATACCGATGCATACGCAGGACGAGCGCGCTCTTCAGTGCTCTGGGCTATACCCTGACATTGGCGTGCTTGTATGCGAGATAAAGTGCCTGTATAGAGTAGTTAGATGTGGCATGTAATAAAATAGACCGCTGCATCATGGTGAAGCCTACTCGAAGCGAACTAATCTGATTTCCATTCGACGACAGGACGCTTTGAGGAGATAACAAAGAGAGCATCGTTTTCTGGGACTAGAGTTCGCACGCCACAGGGGAATACTATGAAGGCGGCCTGAGTTGCCATAGATTCTCATAGCGAGCCTGGTCATATACGAGGAAGAGATTGTCGCATTTTCAAGCTCTCCCTCGCTCTCTTGGCCGCTCTACCACGACGGCATCAGGAAGGTCCCCTGACAGTTGCCACTGTCAGGGGTCCCAACCTTTGCACACGAACACCCCCGGCGCTCTTACTCGCAGCTTCGCACTCACTGTCGAATTTTTAGTATCAGCCTCCGTTGCGCCTCCCCGAAACATCTCGCGTCTCTGCTAGCCTTGGCCCGCAGGTCTCTGAGTCATACCGTACCTATGTTCGACGTCCTCTCAATGCAAAATTCCCTGCAACCTCAAGATATACTAATGTTCGGTAAGTCGCCGATACACGTATGTCTTCGCACGACTTGATGTACAGGACCCCTAGAGCGGCCTTAGAGTATGGGGCTGCGGCCACAATATGAATAGAGTTATTTTGGAAAATGATGAGTGAGTCGTTTTGCTGTCCTCGCTGGGCCCGGCACTATGGGCTTGCGATAGGAACGCGTATCACTTGTTCGATCCAAAGGGCATACTTACGTTGTGACCCTCATTGCGCCTTACCGCTATGGCAACCCGCTGTCGACGACAATTGGGGACTGGAGAGCATGAACATCACCGTGCGTGGTAAAGTTCCGTCCATAGTCGACGAGGGCCGCAAGCATGCTACGATGGCCAGGTTTCCATTGGGACGTTATCGTACGTTCACGTTCTCTGTACCGTACTCGTGAACACACGAGTTGCTACCATCATGTGAAATGGATGCAGATTGAAACATCATCTCACAGACATCCTGTTCTCGCTGCTCTGGCGCCTCACGACACTTCCCCCTGCACTTCCATTCGCATCGACGGGGGGAAATTACGCCGCGCCGGGCGACGAGGTCGCAGACCTCGACACCCCTTCGGCTCGGAGGCGCTTGAGCACGGAAGTTCGGACTTCTCCAGCCAGAAGCGCCGGCCGCAGGACAGGTTGATAATGCTTGCCAAGGAGAATCGCATTTCGATGCAATGAAGATGCACTATGAGTGCCCGTCCGTGCCGCCCTCTTTCCTTCTGCGTACGTGTGTTCTGTCGCGTATTCCACTGCTAACCATGATGCGTCGTGCGCAGGACGCCATATCTGCATCTCCGTCACGTATGCTCAAGGCCCGTGCTCACTCTGTACTAAAGCACTTCTTGTGATATGATAAGTCGGCGTGGCACAAGTTTGAAAGGGTGCGACAGATCGCGCGCGCAGGCAACGATCAATAGCAGGTCGCCTTGTTCAAGTTGTTGTTAGCGCCTTTGGCAGGAACCACCCTGTGAGTGCTTCGAACGATGGTGATTTTGAGCGGTCTCTCACAAAATGCCACCACATGCGCCGGCGGAGGTAGTCCCGATATGCTGTTCAAGGCCGAACAATGATTCGACCGGCTTCGAAGGGATGAACTTGTCGAGCTATCTGATCTTATTAGATATGTGATCATTCAGCGTTCAGCGCTGGCAGCTTCCCGTCCACCGCTACCTAGGGAAAGATTCACTGCTTACCACGAGCTCAGCGTCTTCGTACCGCGCGGGATGCTGCTGAACATTGACATATCACCTTAATCAAGATGGGTATCCAACCTGCCTCCAAGGACCTCCATCAAGGTTAGTAGATGGTCACGGCCATCTTGCGTAATACATGTTGGTATGTGAGACCCACTTGCAGACATATAAGGCCTGTCTGACTGCGTTTTCCGGGCCAGCTCTGCGAGCCAGATCCCCTCAACCAATATTCTCTCTTTGCCGCTATGTGGTCACCTACTATCTTCATCTCATCATTCTTAGCAATGGCCTCGGGCAGGTACATCGACCGGCCACCGATGTCAAGTTCATCGGTTTCTCCACGGCAGCTAATGCGCGTTAAGGTGTCGACTCCAGATTTCCATTTTTTCTCTCACAGCTCGAATCAAGGTGTCAGTGGATTCCCCGCTATATTCAAGTTTTTTATCAAGCCACAGTCGCAAAACGATACCGCGTTATTGGATTCATTGACGGCTACCAACGATCCTCTCAACCCTGCCTATGGAAAGCACTTGTCCAAATCCGAGGTTCGTCAACCGCTATTATATTTTAACCTGCTTTGGATGATCCACAGCCGAACATCGCACAGGCTACACAGCTCGTAGCACCTGCGCCAGAGAGCATGGAAGCGATCATAGGATGGCTGCAGGACCACGGCCTAACACCTGATGCCATCTCCCATTCCGGAGACGTGGCGACGGTTCGTATGCCGCTGGAGAAAGCCAACACGGTTTTGAACGCCAGCTACTCGCCCTACGTGCACGAAGCGACGAACACCACGGTGTGGAGGACACTCACCTACTCGGTCCCCGCACATGTTGAAGAGCACTTGTCCTTCGTCTACCCGACCACTCAGTAGGTATCTGGACACCGCTTATAAACGCAGTGCTGATCGTATACGAGCAGATTCATTCCTCCCCCCATTTCCCCAGCGGTAGCGCACATCACCGGGGCGTTGTCCATGGAGCTTGCCTCAAAGAGGGCACCGGACCAGCTCGCGAACTGTGCGGAAGCGATGACGCCCCGATGTCTTCAAACCCTCTACAACATTCCTGCCATCCCAGCTACCGCTCTGAGGAACAGTATCGCAATCGGTGACTCTGCAGCACAAGTCGCAGAGGTCCATGATTTGAAGGTGCGCCTCACGTATTTCCTTATTTTCGAACGCTACTATAACACGTCCTTGCTCAGGCATTTATAGCTCGGGAACGACCAGACATCACAAGCGTTCCATTCGCGATGCTGTCAGTCAACGGCACTGCGGTTCAAGGAAACGGCACAGGCTCGGCAGGAATGGTACGTACGAGCTTGGGTTGTGGCATCGACTGCTTGAGCGTTCACACTTGCAATATCATGCCGTCGGTGTACAGTACACGGTCGGGCTAGCCACGAATGTGTCCACGACAGCGTTATACCCCGGACGACAGAACGAAACAGACGGAATACAAGGCCTTATCGATATCATCGACTTCCTCCTTTACCAAGAGATCCCGCCGACTGTCTTCTTAACGAATGTTCAGTACGAGGAGGCTGCATTCCAGACAGCTCCGGAGGTCGCGCAGTAAGTGCCGTCTGAATAATTCGCCTTAAACGTGTCTGACATCCACCTAGATACATTTGTAACGCTTTTGCACAGCTCGGCGCGCGTGGAACATCCGTAATCGTGGCTTCCGGAGACAGTAATGTTTCCAGAAACACGTCGGACGCTTCAGGAAACGACGACGCTCCCCGCGCTATGTTTCCTGCAACATGCCCCTAGTGAGTCTGCATATCCCATAGATCATTCCACGCCCGGAGCCTCACGATTCTCTACAGCGTCACATCGGTGGGCAGTACTCAAGGAATAAACCCCGAGAGCGCCGCCCAGTTCTCCTCCGGCGGGTTCTCGAATCTATTCCCTCGACCTGCCTACCAAGTCGACGCCTTGGACGGCTATTTGAAGCAGCTCGGAAACTCAAGTGCACGTTCGATCAACACCACCGGTCGCGCATACCCGGATGCGTCCGCGCAGGGCGTCCAGTACTCTGTGTTGGTCGACGGCGAAGTTCAAAGCATCAACAGCACGAGTGCCTCGAGTGCAACCTTCGCGGCCATCGTTGCGCTTCTCAACGATCGCCTTCTGAATGCCGGAAAGAGCCCTCTGGGATTCTTGAACCCACTCTTGTACTCCAAGGGCCTCCCTGCTTTGACCGACATCGTTTCCGGAGGCAGCAGCACGAGCGACGGGGAGAGTAGCTTCGCTGCGATGCCAGGATGGGACCCGGTATGCCGCCACTGCTCGTGCGGCTACTACTCCGTGAAAAGACTAATGAGATGCTGTAGGTGACCGGGCTTGGTACCCCTGATTTCCAGAAATTGCTGGCGGTCGTCACTGGGAGCGACGCGGATTCCGATAGCTCCGAGACTGGGTCAGCTACTGGCCAGTCCTCTCCACAACCGACGGCTGATGCCATACGAGGTTCGGGATTGGAGGGCCTTTTCCCATTCACTATCTCCCGAGAGCAGGATCGATAGTCGGTTTAGGGGAGCGAAGGATCCGGGAAATGGCTTGTACAGTAACAATGGTATTTCGGGAGCGAGAGAGCCTGAGAGCAAGTACGCGGACGGAAGTGGTCCAAACGCGAGCGCAATGGCAGGGATTCTCTGTAACGACTTGCGCCGATGGTAGTTGAGAGGAATCCCAGAGAGCTGTTCGTATGAGGCAAACATGTTGGGGGCGACTCCGAGTCCTGCAACTCCACATGCATGCACAAACCACCGCCTGATACAAACTGAACCCTAGTATAAACGAGCCAGTTAAACCGGGGTACAACGCTTGCAGGAATTATGAGCCTTACGCGTGTTCACACTGTCGCGAGCTTCAAGACGCGACGGTTGTTACTCAGGCGGGAGAGGTGTTCAGGTCGATTAGTATTGGCATGAAGTATATTTAGTACTAGCAAGGAGCCATACAGGACGATTGTAACTATAGTAGCAAAGACGACAGCGGCAAAGACGAGACAAGTAAAGCGATAAAGCAGGATAGCGGCGCGCGACAGCGAAGAGTACAGTGTGTGCAATGGGGGAATACATGACGATTGCATAGCCATCTGTTAAGGCTTTCGTCGACGAGTCAGGACCGGTGTACACGGGCACTGCCAGTTACCACGAAGGCTCACCTTACTACTTCTTGGTCCGCTTCACAGAGGCTTTCGTCCGTTTCGCGGAGACCTTTGGCTTCGGCTTCGGCGTCTTCGGCTTCGGTGCTGGTTTCTTCTTATGAACACTGTCTATATGCCGCTTCACCTCGTCTTCCCGCGCGAAAGTCTTGCTACAGCCTGGCCAGGAGCAAGGCGCCGGCACACCCCAGTGCTCGGACATGATGTGGCGGTTGAGGCCACATTTCTGCTGATATCTCGACGCGCCGCCCGTCGGAGACCCGGTGCACCCGGGGTAGGTGCATGCAAAAGGACAATCGGCCTTGCGTCCCTTGTGAACCTTCGCGAGGTGGCCCCAGTCCTTCTTATGGTTCCACGTGAGCTTGTATTCGCAGGTGTCGCCCAATCGGCACTTCTGACTCGACGCCTTGGTAGAAGACCCTGCTTGGGGCGGTACTGGCTGGGATTTGGGCGTCGTTTGCTCAACAGAAGCTTTGGACCGCTTGCAAGGGCGAGAAGGTTTGGTGGAAGACGAGCCGGAGGAAGGCTGAGGCCCACGGCATGGTCTCGCGGAAACGTTCTCCTTCTCATCCTCCTCGCTCTCCGGGTCGTACTTCCTCTTCTGCGACAACCGCGTCGAGCGTCGGACGCGGGCAGGGCTTGAAGCGCTTGGCAGTACCACGGACTCGGCGGGCGGAGGAAGAAGAGGCAGCTGGGGGGCCTGCAGTCATGACAAGTCAGCGGCGAAGACGCAGGAATGTCTAGACTGAACGCACTGCGTCGCGCACTGTCTGAGCCCTGGTACTACTGCCGTAATCATCCACCCCGTCATGGTCCTCTTCAGCGTCCAAAGGGTCGTAGGGTGTGTAGGAACTTGAAGCCTTGGAGGGTAGCTTCACGTCCAAGGGTACATATCCACTTGCCGAACGTGGAAGGCTTGGGGACGACGGTTTTACGGCTGGAGGTGACTCAAAATCAAGTAGTGGAATGTTGACGGGAGTAGAAGGCCGGGGGTGGAGTTGGGGTGGATTGTCTACGCGCTCTAAGATGTGGCTCTCCAGATCCGTCTGGTTGGGGACGGTCAAGCTACAGGGGAGCAGCGTGGTGTAGAGCAACTCACTGGACACCATAATATATCTCCGAAAACGGGAGCATCAGCCTCGTAGACATTTTTGACGGGCGCAAGTGGTCGTGTTGAGCGCGGGGAGGGCGGTCGAGCGAGGAGTCGGTCGAAGTGATCCAGATATGCCTGGATGGACGATGAGTTGAAAGCCATGTTGAACGCGGGTAGGTGGATAGCAGGATGTACGCGGGGAGAGAGGCGAGAGGAGTGGGGTATAAAACGCTGGAGTTGGGCGGAATTAAACAGAGACGAAACGGACGCGCGCGCAGGAGTTTTAACGAGCCACAATAGCGTGCAAATAGGGACAAAGCTCTAGCGCGCACGCGCTGTTGACCGTCGACGCACTGGACGCGTTTTCCGCGTGACCGCGACAATGCTATTGTGGTGTCGAGCCCCGACTGACATAAGCGCGAGGGTCAGCAATTCGCCCGGGGTTCGAATTCACGAGATGCACTCACTTGCGGCGCCACTCCGCGTTTGCTGGTGGTCTCCATTGTCGATCGAAAATCGGAGTTGGAGTGCTATCCGCCAGGCCACCGGAGTCGACGTAACTGGATGAGCGCAGCGGTCTACGCTGTCCTCGGCAGGCTTCTCGTTGTCGAGTCTCGAACTCCACGTCGTTTGCCACAGGTTAGACAAGTCGACCGCGCACCTTGCGACGGCGTCGGTATGAGGCTCTTGATGAAAATAATGTCAATCTTTTCAATGGCCCAACGTCCGCCCCGCACCTATATAATGCATGGGGAGACGACGAAGCCCATTGACTGCGCGAGGGCTACAGCGTGCCTGACGTACGACGCGCACGGATCGACTGAAGCGGGCAGAGTCTCAGAAAAACGGACCTTGAGCATGGCGCGTAACTGCGGGTCAAAGCATACGATTGCATCGATCATTGTGAGCACAAGTTCGGCATGTAGGACTTCATAAAAAATTGAAACGACGCCGCGCCAAAGCCGCTGAAACACGAAGAGCATACCAAAGTTACTGAGCGCGTACTTTGAGAACAAAACACCATTCAGTGCTATGTCCTCAAAGTGCGAGCACTGTGAAGATGTCTCGTCGCCATAAACATCATTGTTCTGCCATGTGGCCAACGAGGGCACTCATCCTTCAACAGTATCATGGCAATAAACGTCTGCCGTCTCTCTTAGGGCATTCAAGAGGGATTGATGGGTTTTGCAAGCATCTAAATCGTTCTCAAATGCAACGAGCGTTGGACATTAATCCTGAGGCCTGCGGAAAGCAGTCAGATACGTGTCAAAGGTCAAAGGGCCGATCGAAATTTATACGTGCAAATGCAACTTCGCTTACCAATGTCTTCTCTCTTTCAGCGGTTCGAGGAGATGCGCTCGACAAGAGATCGATAAACAGCAATATGGAATCCGAGCTGAGTGGTATGAGGAAACGACCGCCTCAACAAACTTCCACGCATTTCTGCCAACAACGGCGCCGACAGCTTCGAAGCCCCCGGACAGTCGGTGGACAGGCGTTGCCAGGGGTCCTGCCCGCCAGTACCTTTCCCTTCCGTACCTCCATGATCCTATACCGTTCCTACTCTCAGAGCCACCGAGGTTCCTCGATTTCCCATTCGGCACACAACGAATCTCAGACAAATTCCTATTTGCGAGAAAACGCACCGGGCTTTGCGCTTGCGCCTGGCGTATCGTTCGCTCCGCTGGCAGGCTGAGGTATGGGTCCGCGCGACGTTTTAGACAGTCCTCGTCGATGCGCTACGGTAGTCCACGCCTCTATCAAGTTTTTGCTGCAAGACTATGCACACGCGCATCCGAGTCAGTGAAGCTCGATATATTTGCCGCTTCGCGCCAGCCACCTCTTTGCTTGGGTATGTTTGGTTCCGTTTGGATGTGCTCCAGATTTGCGCAGGGCGCTTGCACAACCCGACCGCTCCCGCACCTACTACGCAGATGCACGCGGTCTGGGCTCCAGAATGCCTCTGGACAGAGCGAGCATTGTCTCGACTTCACATGCCATCCGCGCAAGCCGCGCATGAGCCTGCTTTATAAGGTGCTCGGCCTGTGTCCACGCAGGCCAGCTGACAGCAATAACGCATCCCAGTCCCGCCCTACCCTTCGCAGAACCTTCCTCTTCGACGCTAGCATGGATCTCGTCCAGTTCTTCGACGACTCTCTGTTCAGCTTCAGCAATCCTCTCTCCGAGTTCGATCGTCTCTTCGATCACGCCTTCCCTGGACGCGCCGCGGCTGCGCCCCATCACCAAGTCCAGCAGGCGAACAACACGTCTCATGTTTTACGTCCATCGTAAGCAATATTGATTCATTACCATATGTATCGTCGTTTTTTGACCATTTCGTCCAGACCAGAGGCGCATGAACACAAGGAGAAGAACGGGGTTAGTCCCGCGGGTGCCAAGGTATGATCCCGTTTGTTGCTAGAGCGCTACGCCCGAAGGATTGACGCGCCCTGCAGCCCGAAGGGACGCCGGCAACGGGTCATGGTGATCTGAACGCCGCATACTTGAGGAAACCCTCGGAACAGCAGTCAAGAAAAGTCGCTGTCTCTTGAAAACATTAAACCTTGCCTTAATCGCTTTCCATCGCTTTACCACCATCGTTGTTGTCGCCACCACCGCTTTCCCGCACTGTACTACCACACTCAAGCACCTGTAGACATAGCATAATATCTTCTCACCGCTCAAAGCCATTTAGCATTCTTCGTCTCGCTATGGAAGTTTAGTTCCACGAAGCCTGCGCCCGGGCGTATCGTGGAGTTCGAGGCACACTAGCGCTCGCAGGAGCATCTCTGCCTCATACCACCACCGCGCGTCATCAGTGTCATCTCAGAACGTCCGCCAGACGGCCTAACCCACTGAAGTATGCACTCAACAATGACTATTATGCAACTACACTCCATCTTACAACTAACGCGGCCACCTGCTACTCGTAGATATGTCGAACACTCACAACCCTTCTCGCGACGAGATGACCACCTCCAAACATCCCGAAATCGACTCTCCTGGTGAGCAATCTCGCCGTTAACGTTCATCCCCTCCGGTCCTCCTGAGTGCAAAGTCTGATGCGGTCACAGGCTATACGAACGAAGGCCGACGGGACGCAACCAGCGATGTTCCTGCGAAAGACGTCGGTACAGAGGGCAGCGCTCCCCGCTCTGATCCTGCCGCGTCCGGGAAGGTAGTTTACGCAGAGTCCAGCTACGGCGCAGGGTCATCTGGAGGAGGAGACTGGTTGGAGGAGGGGATGGACAGCTGAACGGTGAAATTAGGAGCGTGTTAAGCCTCGAAAAGTTGTAGGATAGTTTCAAGATGTAGCAATATGCCTCAATGGAGTGGTGCAAGAACCCGTCGTGGACGATGGCCAATGGGCTCTGACATCATGATCGCATCCTTTAGATCACCAATGACGGCGAACGGTATGTCAGAGGTGGCGAGCTTCAAAGCTCTAGCCTTGCCTAGCCTGAAAGAAGAGGCATCTCGCAGAGACAGCCACTCAAAAACATAGGTTCGATGGATGATTGACATTGCAAGCGGTCTAGGTAAGCGTGAGTGCGGCAGCAGAAAACACAAGGAGATACACGTGATAGGACAACATGAAAAAATAGCAGTAAGAGTACGCCGTAGCCACGACGTCGACGTCGTAGCACGCCGCGTCGGCACCTGCGCATCAAACACGGAGATGTATGTAGCAGTATCAGTATAAGCAGTAGGCGGGCGAGCGGGACAGGGGAGAGGGGAGGACGGGGCGCGCAGTGCCGACGCAGAGTCGCAGACGTACGTAGCGGGCAGTCGTTCAGTCCATGAACCCGGGCAGCGTACACGGGAAGCGTATATGGGGGTCATGGGCATGGGGGCGAACGGTAACAGTTCGTGCACGGCGGGAACGTGCGGCGCTGCAGTAGGGCGCGCCGCACGGGGGTAAGGAGCGAGCCGCACGCCGTGCGGTGCGGGGAGGCAAAGGAGGGTGGGGGAGCAGTCCATGCGGCGGGGCGAGTACTATGTAGGGAGATATGCGGGCTGTCATCGTCCGGGAGGTATCGTAATGGTATATGGACAGGCGAATAGGAAATGTGCTGGTCCTGACACGGAGAACGCGCGTTCAGTACGAGAAGATCATCAACCACGGGTTGAGCACGATCTGGAGACAATTGGAGGTCAGCTTGAGGACACGTTGTGAAACGCTGCAGAAGACGTACCGGGAAGAGGATATGGCACCCTACGACGACGGCGAGCGGGAAGATGACGGCCCAAGCCGAACCGTCTATGCGCCACTCGAAGGGCACAAGCGACGTGCTCAGGATGACCATGCCCGCGACAACGATCCAGGACACGAGCCACATGAACCAGAACCGCTTGAAGATCTTCGGTACTTCCTTGAAGAAGTTCGAGCGCTCGACTTCCTTCTTCGTCGCGCCCCAGGTGATGTTGTACGAGAAGAGATGCGCGAGGATCGCTTGCGATACCGGAATGGACAGCCCGCCGAAGAAGAAGAAGCTGCGTACATGCGACGTCAGTTTAGCTACCCCGTCACCGGAACGCGGAGCGGAGATACGCACAAGAAGGGGACCCAGAGGATGTTCTGGAAGAACGCGGTGAACTGCAAGGTTGTGCCTGTTAGACTATGATCCGGGACCAGGCGTCAGAGCATTACGCACCAATGACTTCTCGCCAAGACGGTACTCGAGGAGCGTGAAGCCGACGTTGCCGGACCCGATGAACACGATCGTCGTCGACAGCCAAATCTCGAAACTGTGCATGTAGTAGCCATCCACGGGGAACTGGAAGCCGAGCAAGATGTAGTTGACAATACTGATCGTAATAGCCGCGGCGATACCGTCTATGGGCGCTAAAGTCAGCGAAGGCAACATACGGCGAACGGGGCACAGCACTCACAATACGAGAACATGTACGACATCATCGAGAACTTGTAGTGCAGGGGCGCGTTCGACCACAGGAAGCGGTGGATCTGGTGCGCGATGGGGCCCTTGCGCCACCACTGGATGATCGGGTTGAAGAGCAGCTCGTTACATCCTGAAAGAATATCCCCGTCAATGTCAGCGTCCATCCCCCTCCGCTCGAATGTGCACAGGACACTCACCATAGGCGTACTTCTGCCAGCGGTTAAGCTCATCGTCGACGGTAAGGGAGACACCCTCCTTGAAGCCGCCCAGAGAGTAGGTAGCCCAACGAATGATGTACCCACGCATCTGCAACCGGAGCGCCATATCGAAGTCCTCAGACACGTTCGATTCAGACCAGATCTTCTCGTGCCCATCAGCAGGGTCGATGAACGCCGCGTCCTGCAGCGCGCGCCAGCGGAGGAACGCATTGTGCCCGACGAACGGCGCGACCTCGCCGTTCGCGCACGCGAACGAGATGCACCTGTTGATACGCCGGGTGAAGTACGCGATGCCGTTCTCGAAGTAGTGGTGCGCGACCTGCATGACGTCAGACTCGTGCTGGATGATCGCCACCGTCGGGCACTCCGCCATCTCGCGCGCCGCGTCCCGCAGGCAGTCCTCGGGCACGATGGTGTCGGAGTCCACGATGAGCACGATCTCGCCGATACGGCACGCACGCCCGTTCGCGGCCCATGGCCGGAACCGCCGCCCGCTCGCCTCGTAGACCTCGTCGATGGCCAGCTGGAGTGCGCGCTCCTCGAGGTCGTCCCACTCATCCTGCGACCCAACGTCGCTGCCCGGAGGGTTTACGCGTTCACCGAAGCCGGGGTTGAGCTCGCCTTGGTCCGAGCCATCGTGGTTGCGGTACTGCATGCCGTACCGCATCTCCTCATTCACAGCGCCAATTCCGGGGAGGCTGCGCGTAGCGACGGATCCAGCCTGGGAGTGGCGCGTCTTCTCGCGGACGAGGAGCGCGTCGAGGTGCCGTTCTGCCTTGAGCGAGAGAGCAAGACCGTAGTTCATGTTGGAGGCCTTCTTGAAGCGACCTGCACGCTTGAAGCCGTCGTTCGAGTCGTCGTGCTTCGGGCGCGCGACCCAGCCGATACCGTGGTTCGCGTAGAACATGATGCGCGCGTCACGCTCCTCGACGGGAAGGAGTCGGAGACCATCATCGTTAACGAAGATCGTGGAGGTACCACCCTGGCGGGCGTACGTCTGCATGGCCTTCTTGAGCGACTCGATCGAAGGCGCCCTGGGAGTGGATTAGCGCCTACGCCCTGAACAGGATTGACGCGCGACTTACAAGACACTGTCTAGGCTCTCCTTGTAAACCGGCATCTGGATGGTGACGTGAGGCAGGTTGTTGTCGACGACCTTGTTCGCGCGAGGCTTGACCGCGGAGTAGTACTTAGAGTTCTCGTGGAACTGGGCAATAGGACCGATGCACATAGAGACGTTCTGGATGATCTGCAGGGAAAAGAACTGCACGGGACAAGATGAGCCGACTGTCCGCCACCCAGTGGCCAAGACGACGTACCAGAGACACGCAGAAGAACAACGGGATGACCGAACAAAGCGCGAAGCGGATGTAGTTGCCGTCGAGCTCGACCTCCTGGAGCAGGATGTTGACACCGTTGCCGATGAAGACTGCGCGCGAAACCTTCATCAGCAGAAGTCTTCCCGATTTGAGCATATTGACTCACAGATACTCAGACCGGCAGCCAGGCCGTTGTAAATCGGGGCGAGGAGCATGGGTCGTCTTGGCTCAGGTCCAGCCTCGACGTCAGCATACGTGTCTACAGTGCTCGCAGCCTCCGACACAACGACGGTCTTCTTCCCGCCATACCATGTGCGCTTCGTCTTCGTCGTCGGCCCGACCTGCCCTTCCCTCACGTCTGTATCCTTCTCCTCGCCAAGCGCGAGATCCTCCGCACTCATACCGAGGACACCGCCGGAGCCAATAAAGACCCCACGCGGCGTGCCTGGCACAGGCGTCCCGAGTCCGGACGCGCCGGTGGCATTGGGAAGCACGGAGTTGCGCCGGAGTTGCGACTGCGACAGACGCGTGTTGATGTGCTGTAGCGAGTGGCCAGAGACGGAGCCTGACAAGACCCGGGGCGAACAGGGTCAGCGCACATTCCAAACCACGCAAGGAGACCAAGAGGAAGCCGGAAACGGAAAGTGCCAGCCGGGAGGAGCAGCCGGAATGGAAGGGGATTTACGCAGGGCAGAAGCTAGTGCGGGTGCACAAGCATTTCTCTCAAGCAAGCATCGCAGCGATGAGCGCGGTTACGACAACGGCAGGCTTCGCAGCGATCCCCGAGAGCAATGGACGCTAGTCGGAGTGCTGGGTCAACGCCTCGCCGCCGATAGCGCGGGTCTTCTACCCGCGGCGCGCCGCCGCTTGCAACACAGACGCGGCAATCGCGCTCCCCGAAAACACGCATACGATAAGGAGGAAGACGCTCACCTGATACGCTGGCAGGATGACTGTTCGTGCTGGTCGGGTGCGATCCAGGGAACGCGCCTGGTCGTGAACGCCAAAGCAGCTTGATGAGACGCTCCTCGAAATCGTGGCATGTCGGGATGATGTTGTCGATGGAGTCTGACCAGACCACCAACACCCGCTCGTCACGCTGAAGGCATGTTCGTCAGCAACCAATCCCGCTAATTCGAACCTAGGAACGCCGCCGAAGAGAAGCACGCACGCCCTGAGCGGCTGGCAGACTGTGGGCGCCGCCAGCGCCCCGAAGCATGATTATGCACAGCAAGGGCAGGAGCCTACGCTGAGGTTGCTCGACACCGCCGTCTATGCCAGCTTCGTCGACAATCATGCGTCGGTGTCGATTTGACGCCCACTCGCGCCTCGATCACAGTGATCGCGTGAAAACGTGCCTGGGTATACCCTTGTTGCCGAAAGAAGACCCCTCGATCGCTCTCGCCGCCACCACAAAACATCGTCGTCTGCGGCGCTCTGAGCGGGGCGAGAGCGTTGCTGCGGAACCGCAGGCGCGAGGACGAGTGGGGCGGGTAAACCCAGACAAGAAAATTGGGTCCACCCCCTCGGAAGACGGCGACCGCAACGCGGCGGCGGGTGTTTCAACCCTCCCGTGATACTACAGCAGTCGCCACAATGCAGTGCAGGCGCGCAAATAATGTTGGGATGAAGATGAAGAACAGGACGTTGTTCATGAGAAAGGTGGCGTCTCGGCGCGACGAGGCGCACTCAGGTAGTGCGGATAGGGCAAGGCGCAGCTGATAGATGAAGAAGCAGACTACTCACGATGAACGCCGCGCTCTGCTCCTTATCGGCGGTCGGCAGGTCGACCATAGTGTCCAGGATTTGGATGCGCGTGTTGGCATCAATGTAGATGGACCTGTCGTCCGGTCCTCTGTAACACGGTAAGTACTCGCCGCACGTCCAAATCCACAGGGTTTGACGTACACTTCCGAGAACGCGGCGTGCACGGCCGCACTGCGCACCTTGATGGCGACGGCGGGGTTGAGAACGCGGATGGCGGCCTCGAAGGGCTCGAGGCCGAGGTTCTCGTAGGGGAAGACGCGGTACTCGCCATTGTCGACGCGGAGAGCGACACCGACTGCGATGTTGTCCTCGTTGGGGCGGAACCACGCGTCGCCCTGGGTCTGCTTGAATATGTGGTGGAGGAAGGCGTCGTAGCGGTCGTAATCCATCGTGCCGTCGTGTCTTGGGGGCGGAGAGGACTACGGAGCGAGTACGGCCTTGGAACGCGGTCGCTCAGAGGGAGCGGGCGAGGGAGAGGACTATTTTAGCAGGAGGGGGAGGGGCGGAGCGGGGAGGGGAGGGTGGTGGTAAAGAGGCAAAGGACCGACGCGGAGCAGAGGAGGAGGGCGGAGTGCGTGGATGCGCATGGCGATTGCACTTCTTCAGCAATTCTCAATCCAGAACGCGCGCGGGCGCTGCTTCACACGAAAATCCAGCGACCCCGGCGCACTCGCCGGCATGGCCTCCGCTTCCAGCCAATTATTGCCCGGCTTCCTTATCGCCTCTTCAGATCAATCCCCGGCGCTTCCCCCTCCGCCGCTTTCGATCATTTCCCTTGTCCTCCGGACTTTCTCTTCGGTCCCGCGCCTCCCCTCGTCCCCGGTCTCTGTCCTCCGCGCCCGGGCAGAGCAGCCACCATCGCCGCTCCCGACTCGCCCTCTCGCCCATCTGGCCCCCGCCCTGCGCCAGGCGTTGGCAGGACACACACAGGACAGCAGCCCGGGTACGCGCACCGTCATAGATCATAGCTGCGTCATAGGCACACGCGACTTCTATTTCGGGAGATTGATGCTCCATATATTCACTACTACGCCCAGGACCCCGGAAAAGCCCTGACACCCCCATACCGCGCGTCCAGCACACACAGTGGCTGTTGATCTCGCTGACGACGTCATAAAACTCTCACGCCCCATATGGGAGCGGCATATCTCTCCTCCGTGCGCCCCTGCTGGGCATAAAAATCACCGTCGCCATCACCGTCGTTCTGACAGTCGGCGGGCAATTGCAGTCGGCATGGGGCGGCATTTGCCATTAACTAGTAACTGCCGGGGAGCCCGGAGGGATCGAGCAACACTGGTAGGAAAATGTACTAAGCGGGATCCAACGATATAAACACTTTCAAGCCAGCTCTTGATTTATAAGGCTCGTCTTGCGAGGTTCATCTATCTGCTGCAGCTGAGAAACCTCTCCGAGAACTACGAGACTCGATCTCGAGTACTTCGACGGCTGTACCTTTCAATCGCAAGGCTGCACGGGCGCTACTAGACCTCCGCTAATAGATGCGCTGTGAGTTGAAGCAATATGTTCAGGAACGCACCGTTTGTTCGTAATCGCATACAACGGAAGCTATACGCTACGAGGAATGCAGTGAAACATTATGTTAGCCCGCTATATCTGCCTCGTCATGTTGTGTGCATTCGTTCTCTTTCAACACAACTAGACGTCTGTGCCCGTGCTCCGTACGGGCTCCCCTCGTCTGAATGATACAGATAGGTGAAGTGGAACGTTCCCGTACGAAGGTATACTTGCAATTCGTCGAAGTGAGCGCTGTAACTCCCTGGTCAGAGTAAAACTATATGTGAGTTTTCCTGTAACAGGTAAGTTACCCGTGGAGAATGACCCCCTTGTAGAGTGCGTGCGAAACGCGAGCCCGCCCGCGAGACCGTCCGTACCTCCTGCACGACCTGCGGCTACCGGTAACAGCAACGCCCGGCCTACTGTCGGACGCAAGCTCTCCCGCAGCTGTAAGACGTTCTCGTGAGGCGTAACTCACCCGTAAACCATTAGAGAAACTTTTCAGCGTATAAATATCCGTCGTAGGAGTTCAAGCCGGGCTGCTGCAGGTACGAAGAGCTAGATGGAATGCCAGTGGTAACGTTCCTCCAGACGCCCACATTCGCGGGCTGGGAATGTTACATAAGCGTATCCAGATAAGATCTAGATTGCGTCCCACATTTTGCCTCCTCGACGATGACTGCGTAAAGGGAGGGCGAGTTTTTTGTTCTCAGTTGTCTCTACCCAACGGTAAGACTCCCGTAGGTAAGGTCGTAAGACGAAAAAACACGGTAAGCTCTCACAATAACGCGCATCAAATATGTGTCACGACCTTAATTCATATACAGAATGCTGCTAGACATTGGGCGCCTACACAGCTGGCGGTGTATCTAGCGGCCTCGCGCAGTAGCCAGATTATGCTATTTCTGCAGACAGGCAGGGCTGGGTAGTTTTTGCCCGAAACACTACTCATGTAACAAAGTCCGAGAGGAGTCGGGAGGCAGCGAGGAGGCGGGAGGCAGCCTGGAGGTCCGTGCACTCGACCGCGGAGGGCTCTGATGCGCGTGCCGAACCCGCTGTAAGGCCACGCGGTATCTGGAATGTTGTCGCGCCGACATGACAGATTGCCCAGCGGCCGCGGTGCGGCCTGCACAACGCGCGCGCGAAGGCTGCGTCCATGGACCGGAACGAGGCTGCGAGGACGGCACAACCTCCCCTCTTCGGCATTTCTTGCCCGCACGACATTGCGCAGCGACTGCTCAATGGGGTGGTGCGGCAATACCATGCCGAAGGTTCACGCGCCGCTGCACAACGCCCCGACGCCTCTCTTCACTGTCCGCGGGCAGCCCCGACGGAATATCCGGCGGGGAATGGTGAAAAAACACGGCGCAAATTGAAACACGTTCACGCGCGTTGGACGACGCTGCACTGACGTTGGGTGACCCGGGCAACGGGTGGAGCGGGCCAGGCCTGAGATCGCCACCGAGTGATTTGCTTCGGAGAAGAAGACGGACCCCGTACACCGCGTTCGCGTAAGATCGAGGAGCGCTGAACGCAAACCGGCCGTCTGGCGGCTTATCTGCTCAAGCTCAGGACGTCCGGGCTTGCAAAATCGAAGACTGGCCTTATCCTCCTCGTGCTCCCCTTCCCTTCACCTCCGCACACACAAAACACGGCTCCCACCCCGAGTCGAGTGTCCCTCCCCTTCCTCCTCCCGACCACGACGACTGCCGCTCTTTCTCCGTCGTCCGTCCTCCCCGCTTAATAGGTGCAGCATACAGGGAGCACCAGGCAAGTACTTCGCCAATCATGTACCGCAGGAAGGACTCCAACGGGCGCACCGCGTACTCGTCCGCCGACGCGTATCGCGCCCTGCACTCTCCTCCTTCCGCCAACTCCCACTCGAACTCGGGACACAACGATTCGAGCGAGGACGAGACGAACCTACACTCCCCCGTCCCGACTGTCACGCCCATCGCCGCCGCGTTCACTCGCCGCCGCTCCTCCGATGCTTCAGGCAGTGCAGCCCCGTTGTCGCCGCCCAAGCCGTTCTTCCTGGGCAATGAGCGCAATTCTTGGAGCTCGGAGAACAACTCGGTAAACGATCAGAGTGATTCTGACAGCCCCCCCGCTCCGGCGTCTTCTGGTATTGCTGGCGTTGGCGCAGGCGCAGCATCGCGCCCCTCCAACACGCGTGGTGCATCCTCGCGTTCGCGCACTTCCACCTCCCAGACGCAGCCGGTGTCTCCCTCAAACCCGCGCATTCGCGCGCGCAACCATCGCCGCCGCTCCTCGGTGGCGAACGAATACGCGCCCGAGGCCGAGACTGAGGATGTGACAGCTGCAGTACCAAGACGTTCATCTGTGACCTCTGCTTCTTCGCCGGTCGCACAGGCCAACCCGTTCGATACCCCAACGAGCTCGGTTTACGGGATGCCCGCGGGTGCAGCGCCACCGGCCGTGGCAGGCGCTCGCGCGCCGCCTTCAGCCTTCCCGTTCCTGTCGCACCCCGGCAACCCTGACCCAGGAACCCCCATTCCTGGTGTGGGACGTCGCACTTCGCTGGACAGCATTCGTGCACGCGAGGCTGCACAGGCCGCTCAGGCAGGGCTTCCTCGCTCGCCCGGCTACGGCACGACTTACCCTGTCGGCGCCGGCGCAGCTGGATACGGGCTGATCTCGCCTGGACAGGCGGAGTACGAGGGCGATCTCGGCCGTCCTTACGCGCCATTCATGGAGCACGGTGTTCCTTCCCGTGAGGGGAGCTCGACGCCACCAAGCCCGATGGCCAGCCAGAATAACTTGTACAGGAACAGCGCGGCAGCAGCCATGGCTGGCAGCAGCTCAGCCCTGAACCAGAACTTCGGTAAGTTGCGGTTCCGTCTTCTCCTTCCGAGCGCGGCTGTTTACATTCGATTGCAGCTCAGGACGGCGGGATCCCCCGCACCAACTCGAGTCCGGCGATCAACATGCGGGCACCATTCTTGTCGCCTGCGTCGCGGCCGTCATCGTCTCTCTGGGCGCCGCCGTCGTATCCTTACCCCTACCCACCCACAGGCACGAACGCGTCGTTCACCGCACTTCCCCGCAAGGCGAAGCCCCTCATGCCGTCTTCGCGTCTCCCGGAGAAGCTCACCGCCGAAGAAAAGCCGTGGCTGAAGCAGCGCGACTGCCGCGACCGCGCGTCGTGGTGGCTCACGTTTTTCGCGATGTTTATCGGCATCGGTGGCGCTGCGGTGTTGTGCTTCTTCGGGTACACCAGCGTGCATCTCCTCAAGGACTCGGACATTTGCATTGTCATGGACGAGAACTTCGACGACCTTGACCTGACGACCAGGTGGCAGCGCGACGTCGAGCTCGGCGGGTTCGGCAACGGCGAGTTCCAGATGACCACGGACTCGAGCGACAACCTCTACGTTCAAGATGGCCAGCTGTACATCATGCCCACGTTCACCTCGGACAAGATCGGCCGAGATGCGATCTTGGACGGCGGTAGCGTTGACCTCGGAGACGCGTGCACGACCAGCAATACGGTATGTGTCCATAGTGACTTACGACACGAACACGCTGCTAACATGTTCACACAGACTGCTTGCTCCGTCAAGTCCGACAAGAGCCAGAAGAATGCGATTCAACCCGTGCAGTCCGCGCGGATCAGCACGATGAATTCTACGTCGATCGCGTACGGCAAGATTGAAGTCCGCGCGAAGATTCCTCGCGGCGACTGGCTCTGGCCCGCGATCTGGATGCTTCCCAAGGACAACAAGTATGGCGCGTGGCCCATGAGCGGCGAGATCGACGTGAGTGTTTCGATTGACACCATTATATCGTGGACAGATTATGCTAACGCCGCTGCCGCCAGCTCATGGAAGCACGTGGGAACGCCGCGTCGTATGCTGCGCAGGGCGTGAACTACATCCGCGCATCGCTCAACTATGGTGTGCTGCAAACCGTCCAAACCCACATCTTTGGGTGGTGGTCGCAGAAGCAGAGCTCGTTCGACAAGGACTTCCACGTGTACTCGATGGAGTGGACGCCGGATTGGATGCGCTTCTACGTCGACTCGCGCCTGCAGGCGATGATGAACCTCAAGATCACCGGCAAAGGCGGCAAGGACTTCTTCAAGCGCGGAAACTACCCCGCGACGGCCACGAACGGCTCCGCCGTCGCCGTCGTCGTCGAGGACATCTGGGCGCAGGCGGGCGGTAGCGCTGCGGCTCCATTTGACCAGGGTGCGTACCTGACCTCCCGCGCTCCGCTCGTACAGGCGCGGTGTGGCGTTTACTTCTAAGTGGCGCGTTCTGATTTGTATTTGAACAGAGTTCTACCTCATCATTGACCTCGCGGTCGGTGGCACGAGCGGCTGGTTCCCCGACAACGTCGGCGGTAAGATGTGGTTCGACGGCTCGCGCGATGCGATGTGGGACTTTGCCAGCGCGCAGGACACCTGGGCGGCCACCTGGCCCGATGATGCCAACGACCGGGCGTTCCGGATGTGAGTCATCTTACTCTATAGCTGGTGCAGTGTTACAAGGGGGCTTGTTGCTAATTACGTGCTCCTACAGCGACTATGTCCGGATGTACAGCTTGGGCGGTTGCTCATAATCATGACCGGTAGCCCCGCGCTACAGTCTCCGTTCTCCGTTCTCCGTTCTCCGCCAGACGGTCGACCGGCCGTAGAGACCTGCCGGTTCGCACACGGCCCCCTGACGACGAAAACCTCGATCCGTCACGGACTAACTGACACGGACAAAGATATTGTTGTTGTTCAGACACTCGCATTCCAGACGTATACGCAAACACGACTTGCTGCTAGATCTCTCTTCATCCCATCCCCATCGACTGTACGATCACCCGCGCCCGTCGCGGCACCCCGCTCTTCGCGTCTGCTACATCTAGCGTGCTTGTCCTTTTAGTGTGCTGCTGCCCCTGTTCCCACCCGCTTTCAGCTGTATGTTTATGCCGCGTTCTATTTTTGCTTGCCTCCCCGCCCTGCTGCCGTCTTCTTTACGTTCTGGTAATGCACGCCCCGCGCACGGTTCGCGCGTCCGCTCTTTCATTTCGCACTCACGCTACACGCACCCTTTGCGCCCTTCCTGCATCTTCTCCTATAAGTAGCTAGTTACGCCCTTACCCACGCCGCCCCCCATACACTTGCCTGCACGCCCTGCATATACCACGCCCTACTAGCAGAATTTATAGCACCCACCCCAAGTGCCTCCTATCTCCTGCGGACAGATGTTGTTGATTTACCTAGTGCCATAGCGACAATAGACCGACTCTAGACCTACCCAACTAGTTCCGTTCCAACGTTGCGCGTGGGCGTGGGCGTGGGCGCGGGGCACAGCACGACCTCATATCCGCGTCACCTCTAATCGCGGCGGGTACCTATCAGGCCTGGCCCGGGCGTGCGAAGCGTGGAGAGGGTTTGATGGGGCGAAATGAACCTGGACGGCGACGGCGCCATCTGGATTCTGGACGAGCGCGGCGGCGAATGGCAGAACTGTCGGAAGGAATTGGGGAGGACCTGGGGAACGCCGGGAGGGGTGCGGCCGGGGCGACGGAGGCCCGCCGGCGGGCTAACTTGAGGAGGTCACCCTTCAGGGAGTCGTAGTCTGATATTGCTGCTCTGATCGTGACTGCCACCCCTTGGAACATGCAGCTGAACAGGGCCAGGGACGTGCGGAGGACAGCGTGAAGGCTAATCTCCGTGTGCTGAGTAGTGGTGCGCCGTACTTCGGGACGTTCGACATCGGTGACACTGACAAGACAAGGCCGCACGCGACATGCACGTTGTTTGTGTGCACGACCTCCCGCTGGTGGCCGTCTGTTCTACTTCTGACGGCGTGTGGAGTTCTGGGAAGATGCGGGGAAGGCAGCTCCACCGATGCTTATTCCCCCACGTCGTGGGCACACCACGGCGCGTGCGGAGACGGCGAGGCCTGTCGATTAGACGTCCGGCACCAGCGTATACGCACGGCGCGCCCAGGAGGGCGCCGCCCCAAAGGGTGTGGTTTGTATTGCGGGCGACACGACCATTGTCATGCGGCCTCCCGCGGTGACATCATCCCAGTACGTATGTACCGTACCACATCCCGGCGCCGAAAGACCTGCCAAAAATGTCACCGCAGACACGCGCATCTCGGCAGGCATGGCATAGGCGGAGGCACGTCCGAGTCGTGTCCTCCGGTGGCGACGGCGCGAACGGCGCGACGGGGAGAACTTCGGCTATGGGAGACGGGGCTTCTGCAATATTGCCAGAGGCCAGGAATTCGGCTCCGAGGGCGTGCGCTCTCACGGGTGCGCAACGTGCAGGGGATCTGTGGGAGGAGCTGGGGTGAGAACATATCGTTCTGGGAGGAGCTGGGGTGAGAACATATCGTTCGCTAAGGGAATCGCGAACTGCACATGCAAAGGGACCTTAGAAATGGACCGGCGGCGGAGGATATACGATTCGCGGTGGCGGCCGTTTCATGCTTGGGTGTGGTATCGCACGCCGCGGAACGCCACTTGCACATCATCCGCGTGAGCAGAAGATGTAAACGCGTCCGAATTCAAGAGTGCTCCGAACAGTGTCATGCCTCCAGTGCACCACGGTGACGGCGAGAAGAACAAGCCAAGTGGCTCTGCGGGAAGACCCCGCGTCGAAATTGACGCACCTTCTAGCGCCCCATATGTCTAGACCCTGCACGATGGCGCAGGTGCAGCCTCGTCATGATATCCATCGTAACGTCGCAGCCCTGCTGGGCAGATGTCAACTCTCCGCTATGTCCGGGTAACGAAATGGCCTCACCTCAGTCCATACGATGACGATGAAGATAATATTTGTGCACGGTCGTCGGTGTACGCAATCAGCTCACGGTCCGTGCGCGTGAGCACCGGAGGACTTACCTAGACAAGTGCGCCCGCGTCCGCAGGAGCGCTTCGCGAGATATCAGAAACCTGCCATTTTGAGTGTGCGCCCGGCCGGCTGCTCCAACATGTGCATACTGAACGCCCGGCACCCAGCGAGCACTGCTCGGCAGGACCCCGGGGGCAGGTGAGTGGGTGGGAGTGTGGGTTGCTGTTACGTCCTCCGGAGGCATGGCAGGGCTCGATTTCGTGAATCGTGAGGGAAAGCTCGGTGATATCGGTGAAAGCCTGGTCCGGAGGGTGATGGTGGGCAGCGGGCACGACGAAATTGCTCGGACTGCGACCGGGGCGGGACTTTGAGCCGTGCGCCATGCGAGTGCAACAAGAACAGATTGAAGGCAGTGTCTCCCATTGATATTGAATCTGAATAGGGTACTACGATGATAGTAGAGGTCCGGTAGCACACGGGCCCGCGGAGCGTGTTGTCCTGCGGCGAGCGGTAGCGAGTAGGGAGGGCCCTCCGCCGGGAGCCGTGCTATACTCGCCGGCTGATGGTGCCTACGGATACCGCAGGCTGCCGGCCGGGGTCTTTATACAAGACTAGTAATTTACTCACCTTCTATACGCAGCCCGTTCCGCGCCCCGCGGGGACGTAAGATAAGCCCCCCCCCCCCGGAATTCTCGACGCTTGCGCGAGATTCGCCAGAGCCTGGGATTTGAGGCTGAAAAAGGAGGAGAGCGCGAACCTTCACGGTGGCACACGCCAGTGGATATTAGGTTGTGCCAGCGGTGGTCCACCACGCCTCATTGTGTCGAGGGGTTCTTCGTGAGTGGAGATGCAGCGCGCTTCCCTGGATCGGACGACGTGCGACTCGGATAATTGTGCTGTGAAGGACACCGGCAGATCGTACTGCAACAACTGCCATGCGAGGCAGGGGGCATGCAGGACAAGCTCTCTTCGCGGGCGCGCCGCCGCCGCGTCCCTGTCAACGACGCTTTAGACGAAGCCGTTGCCTCCCACAGCGGTCCTCAAGGACCTCCGGCACCCGTGAAGCGCGGGCATGGATAACAACGACCGTCGACGCGGATGCCATAGCCCGAGGCTGGTCGGCCACGGAGGCCCCGCCCTCCATACGCCGCGGTTATTTCTGTGAGGAGTACTTATTAGTACAGGTGTCGAAACATGGCAACCGCAGCCGAACTTACGTTGGGTTGTACTTCGACGCGAGATGGCGGCGATTGCGAGCGCGCCGCCGTCCGTTCTATGTTCGCAGATTAATTGCGACTCGGTGCCCCTGGATCGTGATTTGTACGCGTAGTTCTTCGTGGCCGATTACGAGACCCGGCCGTCGACGAGAGCTTCTGCTGGGGCTGCAGATGTTGTGGAATTGTGACGGGCGTTAGGCGGGCCAGCGCCCCGGAATGTGCCTGCGAGGCTTGCAGGTTATATATAATATGACCATGCTTGCTGTCGGATGTGAAAGGGGGAATATTTGGGACATTGTGAACGATGCGAGGGCCTGAGAGGGCTTGTAGGAAAATCTATAAATATAGAACGCCGTATTTCGCTCCAGTACGACGCCTAGCTTGGACCAAGGTGCCGGAAGTTCGAACACTGTCGTAGAGTGTCACCTTCTGCTATTGATAAGGACGCCAACTTTCCGTGTAGCGGAATCGCACCGATCTGAGATGTTTCGAGGTCATGCATCAACGTAGATAGCGGAGATGTATACAGGACTTCGCGTTTCAAACCGCTATTATCACTTGAGGTCGTCGATGTGAAGGAGCCCTTGATTCGCCACCAGCCACGAGATGTTGAGCAAGGTTAAAGCTAGTCGATGTGCGAGTGCCTGCGCGCGCGATGCAGCGAGCTTGGTGCAACACAACGTTAACTATGTCCATCATGATCAATACACATAGGCCCGCAGTGGGTCAAGAAACGGGTCCATACTCTGGTAGGTGGTCTTCCGTCATGTAAGTCCAGAGGTTTTGGTCGAAACCGTGGATGCTGATGTGTTAGGATGACCTGGGATTCTCACGATATTCATCAGTCGTCCGGCACATCGCACGAAAGTTGCACTACGTAGAGTTGAGTGAATTGGCTCATCACCTCTACTCTCGCCGTCTACGAGAGGATGCGTATTCTTGAGTGCGCGGCCACGCATGTGCCCCCGCTATCTCCTTGTATGCTTTCTCTGGCAACGCCGTTCTTGTTGAAAGTCGGGGAGGAGTCCAGCGATGCCTCGCTGTGCGCCGGTCTTGGTGAGCAAAATTTGATCTTGATCAGGAGCTCAATCTGCCTAACCCTGTGAGTTCCGAGGGATCCTGGATTCGCTGCAACGTGGATACGACACGGTCGTGCAGTGCAACACGAAGGTTTGAGGGAGAAAACGACGAAGTACGTAGCGCCCGACCACGCGCCTTGTGACGGTCTGGACGCGTCGGGTCACGAGACGCGTCACTCCGCAAGCGGGGCGGAGAGTGTCACGCATGCGCTTGCATCTCGCAGCGGCGTCGACTGTGGCGACTGCAACCGCTCTCCTCCCCTCCTGCTCCCCCTCTGGCTTCCTTCTCTCCCGCTCGTCTACTGCCGTGCGCCCACAAAATCAGCTGCTAGATTCTCAGTCGTCCAGCATATAATGAGCGGGAGGGCTGTGCACGCAAAGGCCATTCTCGGCCAGGAACTCTATGGTCGGCTGTCCCATACCAAGGTCCTCCTGGTGGGTGCAGGAGGTATTGGTTGCGAACTTCGTGCGTAATTTTTGTGAAATATGAAGCCTAAAGCACTTACCTTGCTTTGTGATTGTATGCGCTTCTCCAAATTCGCGTTTTCGGGGACACATAGTCAAGAACATCGTCCTCACTGGCTTTGGCGACATTACACTACTCGACCTCGACACTATAGACCTCTCTAATCTAAACCGCCAATTCCTCTTCAGAAAGAAGGACGTGAAGCAGAGCAAAGCCATGGTACGCACTCTAGCGCAGCTCCACGCCTGCTTCTCCGCCACAAATAGACGTTCATGTTACCACGTATCTCCGCTCCAGGTGGCATCCAAGACGGCATCTGCTTTCAACCCAAATGTCAAGATCACGCCGATACATGCCAATATCAAGGAACCTCAGTTCGACGTTGCCTGGTTCCGTGGCTTTGACATAGTGCTGAATGCGCTAGATAACCTTGGTAAGTCTCCTTTCCTCCGTCCTCAGCTACGCTCGTCGGCTTGGGGCTGTTCTACTGCTGGAGACGAGCTGGGTGTACTGTTCGACGCGTCCTGTTGGCTCTGCTGGATGTGTGGGTGCGTCTGGGATACGCAAATGCTCTACTCCTGCTGCTATCTCTGTCGCTGTCTTACTCTCTTTCGCACCCACCCTCCAAGTTGTCGCAACCACGACCATAGCAAAACGGTCAACCTGTCAGAGGACGCCGACACCGCCTCAACCTCTTGGCACAGCGTGCGTCCGGTACCCTCGGAGCGCTGAACCCTCTTTCTGGCGATGACCTTGCTCTGTTCACGAAGCGCATACATGGACTAGGGTGGAGATTACGTGCAATAACGGTACTAACCCATCGTCTCCCTAATAGATGCACGACGACACGTCAATAAGATGTGCATGGCGGCCAACGTGCCGCTTGTCGAGTCCGGTACCGCTGGCTACCTCGGTCAAGTACAGCCCATCCTCAAAGTCCGTTTCCCATCCCCCATGTTCTTAGTCCTTACTGCTCAGACTGACATCATTTGACATCGATAGGATAGGGCTGAATGCTTCGACTGCATCCCAAAGCCAACGCCGAAGACCTTTCCTGTGTGCACGATCCGCTCAACGCCGTCGCAACCAATACACTGCATCGTGTGGGCGAAGAGCTACCTCATACCGTAAGTAAGGCACATGCGTGCGGTGCCGTTACATCCTCAGTAGGTTCATGTTTTTGTGCGGACAGTCAATTATTCGGCGAGGACGAAGATGCGGATCAGGGCAGTGAGCTGGATGAGGCTGAGAAACAGGGCGAGAACTGTAAGGAATCCTGGTATGGCGTCTGTACAGCCCTATTCTGACGTGTTTTTGTTTTCTAGCCGCGGAGATTGCGACGCTACGCAAGGAGGCGCAAGCCTTCAAGTCCGTCCGTGCAGCCCTCCGCTCTACGTCTGCGGACGCATCGTCGTCCTCCAGCGCGGCCAAGCAGGCCTTCGACAAGGTCCGTGAACGCCTCACGTTTCGTTTGGCCTCCTGACGCCTTACCTTCTATGGACGCCCATATAGGTCTTCCATTCGGACGTCTTGAATCTGCTGTCGATGGGGGACATGTGGCGGTCGCGCGCACCACCCACCCCGCTCGACTTCGACGCGATCCGTGCAGGCACGTTCGTCCTCACGCGGAACACGCAAAACGGTGCTTCCGCGCCGCAAACGAACGGCACGACCGGCAGCTCTGCAACGGAGAAGCAGCTGAACGGCAGCAGCACATCCGTGTCTGCGGAAACTAACGGTGCCAAGTTGAAGGATCAGCGCGCACTAACGCTGCAGGATAACCTGGAGCTCTTCGTCGCGAGGTCCGTACTTCAGCTTGAGCGAGGCGGAATGAGGCAAGGCTTATAGACTATTGTGGCAGTGCTGAACGTCTCGCCGCGCGGTTGCGTGCTGGCGAGGAGACGATCTCGTTCGACAAGGACGACGAAGATACACTCGACTTCGTCACCGCCGCCGCCAACCTGCGTTCCGCCGCATACGACATCCCCGGCAAGAGCCGCTGGGAAGTCAAAGGTCTGCACTTTCGCCTTCGTCTACCCTCCCCACCTTAATTGCTGACCCCTGCGCGCAGAGATGGCCGGCAACATCATCCCCGCTATCGCGACAACGAACGCGATCATCGCGGGGCTCATTGTGCTGCAGGCGCTACACCTCCTGCGGCGGTCATACTCCGCGCTACGCAACGTACACGTACAGTTCAAGCCTAGTATGCCCCTCAGCGCAATCACGATGTGCGCGCCGAATCCCATATGTGGCGTGTGCCGCGACACGTACACGGAGGTGCGCTGCGACCCCGCGCGCGTCACTCTGCGCCAGGTCGTCGACGGGGTCCTTGGGCGTGGGGCTGGCAGTGGGGCCAGTGCGAATGGGGGCGCGAATGGGAGCGAGGGCGAGGACGGGAGCGGGGCGGATGGGGAGGGCGAGCGGGACGGGCCGGCGGAGGTGAGCGTGTATGAGGACAAGCGCGTGTTGAGTGACCCGGACTGGGACGAGAACGACGGGCGCACGCTGGAGAGTTTGAGCGTCACGCGCGGGAAGTTCTTGTCTATTGTCGACGAGGACGGCGAGTATGCGACGATCCAGGTGGCCATTGGCGCGCTTCCGTGCGTATCTTTCCCCCCTCTCTATCTCGCACACGGCTAACGCAGGGGACGTGTACAGACCAAACCACCCCGCTGACGGACCCGCGCTCATCCTGCCCTCACCACTGCCCGCGCCCCCGCGCCGCGAAAAGCCGCGTCCCGTCACCCCTCCACCTGCACCCCCACCCGCGCTGGCAGGGAAGAAGCGCTCCGCGCCGGACGACGAGATCGAGGAGCTCGACGCGCCGTCCGCGAAGCGGTCGCGCACGGACGCCGGTGCGGGCGGGCTGCCGTTCACCCCGAGCAAGAAGCGGCGGCTGGAGGAGGACGGGCTGATCATGCTCGAGAACGAGGGCGAGAAGATCGAGGAGGACCGCGACCCGGACGTGATCGAGATCGACTAAGGGGCCCCCTTCGTCCGAGTGCGTGTGCGTGTATGTGTTCTGTCGTATATTCTTATCTTGCTGTCGCGATCGCTCGCAGTACGCTATGGTTGCTTCATCTACGTATGTTCGGTTTCTGTGCTCATGGCCCTCCTGTGTTGTATGAGTGCCCCTTCCTATCATATTCCTCGGCGTGGGCGCATGCGATGCGAACCTCTAGGACAAACAATCGTGCGTAGCCTTACTACCAACGCCTTCTACAATGACAATGATGTACACAGCGTCTCGATCTTTTGTTGCCCGAGGTTCCTTCTCGTGCAGCCTGCTGGAAGCATCGTGCCACGGAGCAAGATCGTTGCGACATGCTATTCCATGAACGAGCAGCATTTTGACCCAACTCCGAACAGTGATATTGTTGATCTGTTGCCGTGAGCTCACGGGCTGTTTGCATCTGGTCGTCCATCCCCAGTCACGTAGACGCCTAATATGTGCAATGGCAGCGAGATCACTAATCACAAGGCAAGAGACACACCTCGCCGGGTCCTACTATTCCGCGGAGCCCAAGAATGCGTTTCTACGCTACTACCATTGTTCAAGAACTGCCTCGCGCTGATGACCAGATGTGAGCATTTCGGGTCGCTTTGATTGGAGTCGCCGCCCCCTCCAGACTAACATCAAGCTTCCAGATACTGAGTACTTAAGGCCGCAAAAAAGTCTCTTGGAGCACACCCCACCAGCAACACCCCCTCGATCGACATCCTCTCTTTTCCATGACTGTGGTAGCGGCTTTTCTCGCCCTTCCGCTCCTAGCGGTGGTCTCTGGCAGATCCATTAGTCGGTCCACACCACTGGCTCTCCGGCAGCTGGTGGAGGTACCATCTGAATTCGACATTATCCAATCAAGCGCTTCAAATCAGGGTGCTAGCTTTCTTCACGGGCACGGAGCAGTAGTCGTTCATGTCGGATTAAAGCCTCAAAACCAGACCGCGTTGCTCGATTCTTTGATGGCCATAGGCGACCCGACCAGCCCTACCTATGGACAGCACCTGTCGAAATCCCAGGTATGCCGATGGACATTCCGCCCTGATATGCTGTCGTCTATGAACTCATTTGGGGCGTACAGGTCGCACAACTTGCAGCTCCTGCTCCGGAAAGCATGGCAGCAGTCACGGGATGGCTGCAGGACCACGGCCTCACCCCGGACGCCGTCTCCTCTTCTGGGGACATGCTCACGGTCCGCATGTCGCTCGAGAAAGCCAACTCGGTCCTGAACGCCAACTACTCCGCGTTCGTGCACACGGCCACGAATACCACGATGTGGAGGACACTTTCCTACTCTGTGCCCGCTCATCTTGATGAACATCTATCCTTTGTGTACCCGACCACTCAGTGAGCATCATAAAACGAGGAGGGTGATCCGATATGCATATTAGTTTGATATCAACAGATTCATTCCGCCTCCTGTCGCTCCAGCGATGACGCGCATGACGGGGCTCGCTGCTCGACTTCCGTCGAAGAGAAGTGACCAGTCAACGAGCTGCGCGGAGATGATGACGCCCAAGTGCCTTCAGGCGCTCTATAACATCCCTGCCACGCCGGCTACCGCTGCAGGAAACGGCATCGCAATCGGCGGCTCTTCAGTGCAAGTCGCAGACCTCGACGATTTGAGGGTGTGTTTCGGGTTCTTCGCTGTGTTCTCGGCCAGTATCATAACACGTTCGGGCACAGGCATTCCTCTCCCAGGAGCGACCAGACATCGGTGACGTTGCATTCACGCTGCAGTCAGTCAATGGCACTATAATTCAGGGAAACGGCACAGACTCGGCATCAACGGTGCGTATAGGCATTGTCAGTGGCTTGCCTGTTCATCCTGACATTGTTACTAGGCTGTTAGTGTGCAGTACGCTGTCGGATTGGCAACGAACGTGTCCACGACAGTCATATACCCAGGACCCCAGGATGACGCGGACGGAATCCAGGGCCTTCTCGACATCACGAACTTTCTCCTCGCTCAAGACACTCCGCCACTTGTGTTCCTAACAAATGTACAATACAACGAGGCTGCGTTCCAGCAGGCCCCTGAAATTGCGCAGTAAGCACTAGTCGTTACAAAATATCTATGATATCTAACATTCAGCTAGGTCTCTTTGCAATGCGTTTGCGCAGCTTGGCGCGCGTGGAATATCGGTCATCGCTGCGTCCGGAAACAGTAACCAATCTGGAACGGGATCATGTAATGGCGATGCTTTTCATGCCATGTTTCCTGCCTCATGTCCCTAGTGAGTGTGTCCTCTGTCGTTAATAAGGTAGTAGTAGGCTTACGAGGTTTGCAGTGTGACAGCCGTAGGCAGTACGCGAGGGATCAACACTGAGAACGCTGCAGATTTCTCCTCCGGCGGCTTCTCGGACGTGTTCCTTCGCCCTGCGTACCAACTCGACGCTGTAGCTGGTTACATGAAACAACTAGGAAGCGCAAACGCAAGTTCGGTGAACACCACCGGTCGTGCCTATCCAGATGTTTCGGCACAAGGTTCTCAATTCGTTGTCGAGGTCAACGGGCCACCCCAGACCTTCAACAGTACGAGTGCCTCGAGTGCGACGTTCGCAGCCGTGGTCGCGCTCCTCAATGATCGCCTGCTCAACGCCGGAAAACCCCCTCTAGGGTTCCTGAACCCGCTCTTGTACTCCAAGGGTCTTCCGGCTCTGAATGACATCGTTTCCGGTAGCAGTAGCCCGAGCTGCGGCGCTCGGGATGGCCTCGCCGCGACCCCAGGATGGGATCCGGTATGTCTCGATACTCACTCTACTACGGTTGAAGCTGACGTGAAGGTACAGGCTACTGGGCTCGGCACTCCGGATTTCCAGAAGTTGCTCGCGATTGTGGTGGGGAGCGACGCGGATGCCGACAGGTCTGGGACTGTGACGGCTGGTCGCCGGTCCTCCTCAGAACCGACGACTGACGTTACAAGGGGCTCGAGTTTGGAGGGCCTGTTTCCCTTCGCAACCCCGCCAGAGGACTCCGAGCAACTGCGCTCCACATGAACGCGCACGGACGCCGGTGCGGGCGGGCCGACCATGCTCAACAACAAGGGCGAGGAGATCGAGGAGGACCGCGACCCGGACGTATTTCGAGATCGACTAGGCGCCCCCTTCGTCCGAGTGCGTGTATATGTTCTGTCGTATATTCTTATCTTGCTGTCGCGATCGCTCGCAGTACGCCATGGCTGCGTCGTCGCCGTATGCTCGGTTCCTGTGCTCATAGCCCTTCTGTGTTGTATGAGTGCTCCTTTCCTATCACATGCCTCGGCATGCTAGGCGCGTGTGGTACGGACTGCTGTGCCACCCGCGGGGGATGGTCGCCAAGACATATTGTCCCATAGCTGAGCGATATTTTGAAGGTCACAGCTTCAGCGGTATGAACATGCCGAACTGTCTCACTATGTTGAGCAGATAGATATTCGCATCTGGTCGCCTAGCGAAGATAAGTTGGTGGCCACCGCATTAGCAAGGACACGCTACTACTTCATAAGATGAACGCCCTCGAACCTGGCCGGATACTACGGAACAATGACATATCAACATGTATACCGGGACGGTCATCAACTTCGAAGACCAACCTTGGCAGATGATGATGAGTGCTTCGCGCAGTATCTGCGGTATGGTTACCCACCTCAAACTACTTAAAGCCTGCCTAATTGCTTCTGTAGAGCAAGCTCTGTGAGCCAGATTCCCTCGTCCCACATCCTCTCCTGTCTGCGATGTTTTCCGTCTCTATCTTCATTTATACCCTCCTGGCAATAGTTTCGGGCAGGTCCGTCAAGCAGCCACCAAGTTCAAGCTCATCGAATGCTCGACGCGAGACCGTCCACCTTTCACCAGGGGATGCCCAATTCCGTTCCCACATTTCGAATCTAAATCATGGCGACTTCGGCGCGGCCATCGTCCGTTTTTCTATCAAGCTGCAGTCGCAAAACCAGACTGCGTTACTTGATTCCTTGATGGCTACGAGTGATCCTCTCGACCCTGGATATGGACAACACTTGTCAAAAGCCCAGGTATGCTAGCACCTGTTATTTCTCGACTCCTATAGATTCTGGGTCGCTGAATTTCGCCCAGGTAGCACAGCTGGCAGCCCCTGCTCCGGAAAGTGTGCAAGCGGTCATGGGGTGGCTGCAGGATAATTGCCTGGTGCCGAACGCCTTTTCACCCTCCGGAGATATGCTCACCGTTCCCATGTCGCTTGAGAAAGCCAACTCATTGTTGAACGCCAACTACTCCGCGTACGTGCATACGGCCACGAACACAACAATTTGGAGGACGCTCTCATACTCGGTCCCCGCCCACATCGACGAGCATCTGTCTTTCATATATCCGACCACTCAGTGTGTATCAGTGAGAAACGCATCATACTTGTGTAGTCTGATTCGATACGAGCAGATTCATTCCTCCCCCGGTTCCCGCGGCGATCACAACACAGGAAACGGGACAGGCCGCCGGGAGTGTAGACCAGACCGCGACCTGCGCAGAAGCGATGACTCCTCAGTGTCTGCAGAAGCTCTATAGCATCCCTTCCACGCCAGCTACCGCTTCAGGAAATAGCATCGTCATTGGTGGCTCCGCAGGGCAAGCCGCGGACCTCAAGGATTTGAAGGTGTGCCTCGCATGTTTCACAATCTTCCGCCGTCCTAACAGGTCCCGCGGAACAGGTGTTTCTGGCTCAAGAGCGACCGGACATCGCAAACGCTCCGTTCAAGATGCAATTCATCAATGGCACCACAGTACAAGGAAACGGTACAGGCTCGGTAGCAACGGTGCGTACCTTGAGCCTGCCGGGCTATGACGGTCGATTGCCTGAGTGTTCACACTTGAATTACCAGGCTGCTGGTGTGCAGTACACGGTCGGACTGGCATCGAACGTGTCCACCACAGTCGTATATCCCGGACCAGAAGATGACGCGGACGGCATCCAGGGTCTCTTCGATATCACAAGTTTCCTGCTCGCCCAGGACACTCCACCAAATGTGTTCCTTACAAACGTTCAGTACGAAGAGGCTGCATTCCAGACGGCCCCGGAGGTCGCGCAGTAAGTATTACGTTATTCTGGTGTCTCCGTCGTCTAACGCCCAACCAGATCTCTCTGTAACTCATTCGCGCAACTCGGGGCGCGCGGAACATCCGTGATCGTTACCTCTGGAAGCAGTGGCGATACTTCCAGTGCCATGTTTGCTGCGACGTGTCCTTAGTGAGTGTTTGTAGGATGATGTCAGGTCTCTCAGTTAATTGTTGTCCTGCAGCGTTACCTCCGTGGGCAGTACTCAAGGAAGCAATCCCGAGCGCGCAGCAGACTTCTCTTCTGGCGGGTTCTCAAACGTGTTCCCTCGCCCTGCATACCAGCTCGACGCCGTGGGTGGCTATCTGAAGCAAGTAGAGAACTCAACTGCAAGCTCAGTCAACACCACTGGTCGCGCATACCCAGACGTAGCCGCGCAGGGTTCCCAGTTTGTTGTTGAAGTCGGCGGTCAGGTTCAGAGCGTCAACAGTACGAGTGCCTCGAGCGCGACGTTTGCGGCCGTTGTCGCGCTCCTCAACGATCACCGGCTGAACGCCGGAAAACCCCCGCTGGGGTTCCTGAACCCGTTGCTGTACTCAAAGGGCTTCCCAGGTCTGAACGACATCGTCTCTGGGAGCAGCAGCGAGCCGAGCGGCTTCACCGCAACCACAGGATGGGACCCGGTATGTCTTGTCAATCACCCAAATGTTCTGTGTGGAAACTAATGTGAAGGTGTAGATCACTGGGCTCGGAACTCCCGATTTCGAGAAGTTGCTCGAGGTCGTAGCTGGGAGCAACTCGAACGCGACTGAGAGATCTCGAACTGCGGAGACTGCCCGCCGTTCCTTCGCAGCACCGACAGCTGACGCCATCCGAGGCTCGGGTTTGGAGGGTCTTTTCCCATTCGCTTCATCCCAGAAGCAGGGGTCCAATGCGCGATGATGCTTTATCAAAGTAGTTTCTTGTATGCCAACCGATAGCCTGCGTATCGGGATTGTACTACTAGTATCTCGCTGTAAAATTTAGTGTAATATCAAGCGTTCCTCATGATGATATATATCAGAATGTTCCGTACCGGACGCGAGTGGCCATATTGTGAATCACCGCGTCCGCCATAGCCTGCAAAGTTCTCGATTGCCAATAAGCCTTTCGATGTTCAAATGAATTGCGATACATTCGTAAGGACACAGCCCACTATGAATACAAGATTAAACAGAGGATAGACACGCTGCCAATGGGTAACGAAGTCACGCTCAGGACACGGTGATCCGCTGGGGCTGAGGAACCGCTGCCTGTCTCGGGAAGGTGACGGTCAGGACACCATTATCCATCGACGCCTTGATGTCCTCTGGCTGTTATTACGAGCAAAAATTATACACTGTGCTTTTATACGTCAAATGTCAGAGCCGACATACCTTGATCCCCTCTGGGACGGGCAATGAACGCGCGAAGCGGCCGAACCGTCGCTCGCGCACGACGAAGCCGTTCTCTTGCTTCTCTGACTCGTCCTTGGACTCTCCGGAGACGGTGAGCACATTGCTACGGAGGTCGATGTTTACGTCCTGCTTATTGATACCCGGGAGCTCGAACGTCGCGTTGACGAGGTTCTTTTCCTTGTCCTCGTGGACGTCGACTCTGCACGCCGCGCGTCAGTCCTTGCTGCTTGGTATGTAGAATGAGTACTATGCTGAGCTTACCTAGGGCGCAAGACGCGGGGTACGTTGTTTGTGGGCTGCTGTTTCTGCAGCTGGTTGTTAGATGCTGTCCCGTCAGTGCGGCGAGCGAAGGCCTCGTCGAAGAGGCGGTCGAATTCGGAGAAGGGGTCACTGAACATGGAGTCGTTGAACAGGTTGATGAGCGCCATTTATGAGGTAAGGGAGAGAAGTATGAGATGATAAGTGGTAGGGGTGCGTTCAGTTAAATGTTCAGGGAGAAGGGCGACTTCAACAGGTGCTTTGTTGTGTTTTTTTGCTGACCTGCTCGAGCGCAGGGCAGGACGCTTTTAAGCGTCAGCATGGACTGGCGCCGAGGTTTCGTGACTGTTCCGGAATGTTATCATTTGATCAGGAGGCTTACTTGAACCAGGTCTAGGTGGGACGACGAAAGTACGAGAACAGTGTGGCAAGACGCTCGAAGCTTCGTGGCGTTGAGTAGCGTTTGGAAAGGCGCCCAAGCGAAGCCAAATAGACACAAGCATTCCCGCGCGTTAGACGTTCGTGAGCATCTTTGACCACGACCACGAAGTTATTCTCCTCTATTGATCATGCTATCCTTGTGAGATCTCTCTTATCAATGTCTAGAGAAGGAACGTTCATCATTGCCGTTGAAGGTATGTCTGTTGCAGCTGCAGTGACTGTGTTGGGAGATCCACCCCAGACACGTCCTCGGAATCCAGGAACACGTCATCGGTGTTGTTAACCAAATGGGCGAGTCGAGCTTTGCCATGACGAAGCTTCTGGGCCACGGCATACACAACTGCGACGCCGCACACAAGTGCAAGAGCGAGGACGACGCATGAGAGAGGCTTTCCTCAGACGATGACATGTGGTGCCTCGCAGCGAGAACTGGCTAGTCGCGGAACCCATCAAGACCGCGCTTTGGGCCTTCCAGCCTGTCGTCGCGGACGCGCGCAAGTTCAATCGATCTTCGTGCGCGTAGGTATATCGACAAGAGTTGGAGAATTTGACGAGCGAATAGAGAACATGGCTTGCGCCAACCGGCGTGTGATGTCATTCCGAAACGACCAGTTCAGAGAGGACGTCCGTGCTGTGTCTCCCATATCGATACCAAACCGGACATCCCCCGGTCGCTGCGAACGATCGCTATGCGTTGCATAAAGTCGTTCCAGGTCAACTTCGCGTTTTGTGCGGCGGCGAGCGAGCGGAGCCGCAGAGCCTGAGAATCTGCACGCTCCGGCTCAGGCTGTCAATGCGCCGTCCACGGAGCCGCAAGATAATCACAGGCCCACAGACCACAGAATGGCGTCGGGGACATAGAGGGCCCACGACTCTTCGAAATATGCCACGCCTTGAGATGCCCGCGCGATTCGCGCCTCCCGACTCGAGTCGAGACTCCACTGTAGGCACTTGACCACCCCTTGACAGAAGTGCCGCGTGCACCAGAAGCGGGCGTCTGGAGGGCACGTTTCGTCGAGAAAGGCAGGTGCTGTGGATCGTCGCCGAGGAACGTGGGATATCCTCCGGAAACGCATGCGTTCGCGCTCCAAACCATGTGCAAGGCTAGGCCAGTCGCTGGGCCATCTTTCAAGCGAAATGGGAGTAGAGTGGAGCGATGGTGAAGCCCCCAGGGCTCCTCTCGGCTCCAAAATACTGCTGAAATGAGCACATAGTCGATAGGACTGCAAGGTGAGGTTGCCGCGCTGCACGCCGAATTTCTGGGAACCGCGTATATATCTCCAATCACGATCACAGTCATACATGCACACAGCATATCCAGTCCATCGAAACAGATAACCAGGGCTCAGACAGGATAGTAATGAAAGACACTCAGATGCTCCGAGCGCCATCTAGGATTCGCCGGCTCGCGCTGCGGGACTTCGCGCGAGTCTAGCTGGGGCGGCAAGCCACCGTGCACATGGCCGCGCCGCGATCTGCGGGGATACAGTACGAATCAGCGACCGTTGTGGAAGACGCAGGCCGGTGGCGGAAGAAGTACGTACCACCTTGGTTTGCTTAGAGACCGAGGAGGGCGAGGAGAACAGTGAGACCGAGGGTGCGGATAATGCCGACGACCCCAGCAAGGAGGGGCACCAGGATGACGGTGAGGTCGACGAGGACGGCTCCGACAATGACGGTGACGGCCTTCAGGAGGGTCCCGACGAGCTCGCTGTCGACCAGTAAGTCACTGGAATCAATACATATGAAGGACGAGAACTGACCCGACGCCAACGAGGAGCAGGAAGACAGCGGGGGCGATGCCGCCGTGAAGGAGCGTGATGACGGCGCCGACGGCCTCGAAGACGAGCTATTTCGGAGGCTGTTAAAGTTTGCGAAGTCGAACAAGAAACGAGGAAAACATACGATGCTGACGGCGGCAAGGAGATGGGCGACCTCGACGGCAGTGAGTACCAGGGTGCCGTCGAGCGAGGCGAGGATGACCTTGACGGGGAGGCCGGCAAGTCCGTGGACGCGAGTGGTCGAGGTGGTCAGGACGTTCTTGATGCCGTTGACGGAGGGGGTGAGGCCCTCAACGGTCGCGTTCTGCGTGGTGGCGAACTCTGCGTCGGCCGTCAGTAAATGCTGTCTGACCGGGGGACTCGTGATGTGGACGTACTGAGCTGGTTAGTGAAGGGAAGGAGCTGGCTCTGGGCGTCCGCAAAGATCGACGCAAGGCTGTCTTGCGTGGCACGAGGGGCGACGGCAGCGGCGACGGGGACCGCGTTGAGCTCACCAGCCTGACCCGGGTGGGGGATGGCGGAGGTGACCGCGCTTAAGGCGAAGGTGGCGAAGATGGCGATGGTGCTGAAGGAGAACATCTTGACTGTGGGGGGTAGGGAAGGGAGTGTCTGAGCGACTGGAAGGACTGGATGAGTTTGGGAGAAGACTGACTGGATGCCAATGTCGACCTACCTCAGGAAGGGCGTGCTTTTATACCCGCGTCGCAGCCCCATCTGCATTTTTGGAAGTCATTACGCATGCACGGTTCCGCCCACTTCGTCGACTGCAGGGAGAGGGAGCTCGGCGTTTCACAGCTTGCCTGTACGCAGCCGAACCGCGCGCTAACGCCAATGAGAGACACATCGATCACACGGTAGCTTGTACTCCACCAGTGAATAGGCCGCCCTTCGTGACTCTGCGGTTCTGGGAGCATTGCGAAAAGTCAATGACTGCGGACCAGACAGCGTTGATTGAGCGGCGGACGGTGCGCGCCCCAAAATCGGGATGCCGCGTGTTGATTCATCTTAGCGAACCAATAGGGGGCCGAGGCGCGCCCAGCGCTCGTGAAGACTCGGTCGGTACCTGGGTAAGAGGCGTCAACACTGCGGATATAGAAGACTTCGTTCATCGCCCGCGGAGGATGGCGGGAGGCAGGTGTTCTCGGCTTCTTTACCAGAGCCCCAAGTACGTAGCAAATGAACGATTGCGAACGGTGGATGCAGGATGAGGACATCAGGGACGAATTGCGCCGGATGACAAAATATACATCCCATCCTGCATCAGGGGGTTCGAAACAGGCGAGGAATGTTGCGTTCCCGTGGTGTATTTTGGAGCGGAGGACATAAGGCGGTCGAAGTGACGAGCCATGTTTCGCAGGCGCCCGGGATGTTCAGAGCGTTGGGGTGATAGCGCAATGGTTTGACTGGAGTGTGCAATGCATTGAATGAACATATTTCACGAGGATAGTCGAGTAGAACTGTACGCCCAAAGCTGCAAGACCGTAGCTAGTTGGAAGTAGATGGCAGAAGGCGTTGAATAAACTCAAGAATTTTGGCTTAGAGTTCGCCTTCCCACGGGCCATCGGGCGCTCAAGATCGGAGATCCCGCCCACAGCAAGGCCAAACAAAAGGCGAGACCGTTCCCTCCGCCGTGTCTTCCTCGTGCAACGATGTGCTCGACCGTGTCCAGATCTGCGCCGGCGAGAACGTTTTCAATTCCTCTCGTCTCTAGCCGCCTCTAGCTCCCCAAGACTTCGCGGGAAGTGGGCGGCGATGTCTCCTTCGAGCCCGTCTCAGTGCGGGCGGAGGGAGCGTCGGTGCGGCCCAGGCTGTCGCGGCGACCGTTAGCACCGAAGCTTCTCCCGGCCAGAAGTACGATTCTCAGCGCACTTCTAAACCCTACAATATAGTGACACCGCTTCCATGTTACAGGGATATTCTTCTCTGCGAAAGTTGTTTTAGCCCTTCACTCTCCGGATGGAATTGCCTCATCAGATCAGAAGTCGCAGCAGAGACATCGAGACGGCTGTCTCACGTCTCGCCTGACCTGGTATGTCCTCGCCTGATTCTCGGGGACCCAACTCCACTTGTACGTGTACCGTATCTTCCCGAGAACGCACTCACGTACATGCGCGCAGGCCGGTCCCGCCTCATGCAGACAAGGTATCGCAATCTGTGCATCAAGAGCTCGTCACGCCCGAGGATGTCCGGTTCGTCGAGTTGATGAGTCTCCTGGATACCTCGACACGGTGGGGCTGGGAATCCGCGGAGGTGCAAGTTGGCCTCACGAACTGTCGACATCTAGTACACCCGGTCACGCCTTCCTAGCTTCTCACCATTACACCTTTCTGGGCCTCTACTCGGGTCGGCTATGGCGAATAGCTCTTGCGAATAGCGCATGATGTGTTCCGGGTCCAATAATCGACTAGGAGGCACCCGCACCACATATGTGCTCCTTTACCCTTCCCCCTCCCCCCCGTCCGGGAATCCTTGGCGTGCTCGACCGGTACGCATGTCTTTTACGGAGCGCTGTGCCCTTGCTGTGAGTCTTCTCTACCGCGCCTACCGGAGCTTCTATCCTCTTTCAGCGTCGTCGGTGCTGCCGTACCCTCTAACCTTCGTCCCCCATGCAGTCCTGTACTGGCCCCGTCAACGCCCGCGGACACCACATGTCGCGGTGCAAGAATAGCAGACACACGTCGGGCAAAACTTTCATGATCTGCGGTACCGTCGCTCCGCCGTATCACCCCCGCGGGCCCGCTCCGAGGACGGACAGGTTATGTACGCCGTCGGTAGCGAGATCATAGATCCAGGCTCGTCGGAGCCTCCGTGGAGCCGTGCGAAGGCCAAGGCGAGTGGCATCTTCGCTGAGCAGCACATTTGTGACGCGCATCATGATAAACCTCGAGCTCATGACTTGAGCGCGGACACCCAGGCACGCCTCCCCTGGCTATGTCGTCATGTAGCCGTACGAGACGCCGACGAATGCGAAAGACACCGATTGCGCGGACTGGATCTGCCATATTGAGTGTGTTGTCGGTGCTTCGACATGCCGTGCACGCAGCACGGGGCCGCACTGACGTTCGGTACATCATGACGTGCTATATGAGGTATCGCGGTCCGGAGAAGGAGAAGCGGGTGAGACGGGAGCTTGGGTAGGGTGAGTAAGAAAGCCCGGTTTAGACACGGCGGCCTCCTGAGAGGGGGAGTCGGGAGATGCAACGCTTGCTCGAACGTCTCCCCCGACCCCCCACTGCTTCCGCCTAGTCAACACTTCGTGAGCCTGCTTGGCAGCGTCTCTTCCTTCCCTCCCTCATAGCCTAGTACTCGGCTACTTCGTTACCTTGCACGACGCCGGCAGAGATGGAGATTGCTCCTGATCGCCAGCAATCACCCACGGGAAGCTGCATTTTCGAATTCGATGTGCACGTCGCTGACTGACATGTAGTAGTGTATACGATTGGACGCCTCGAGACATACGTGAAGGAAAGCGAATTTTCAAGACCACTACAGAATAATCAGTAACACCGCGGGATGAAGAGACGATTGACCCCCGTGGCGGACGCAGGATCCCGACTTTCAGAAGGTATTCTGTCACGACGTTCAATAGCTGTGCCGACGCCAATAGCAGCGTCCGTCCCCACAGTACGTCGTCCATATTCACTGTCCTGCGGTTCGACGCTGTCAGTGGCCACCTTACGCGGATGTCTTACCGTCTTGTACACAAACACGTCGCGTCGTAGACGTTGCATGAAGTACTGCGCGGCGCGATCGCGTCTAGCGGACGAGGGATCGTACGATGGCGCTTCTGATCTGGAATGGCCCGCGTAAAACCTGGCAGATGAGAGACGCAAGGACAAAATTAGCGAGGGACAGATAAGCGCGTACGCTGCCGCGAACATGCTCACGACTGTCCAAGACGTACTCACCGCTTTGCGAAACCTAAAAAATGACGAGCGTCCCTCCGCCTTCCAGTATACGAGCGCTCTCCTGCCAAGCTGATGCCGAACCGTGCGGCTGCTGAGGTCGACTGAACTCTGGAGGTACCGTGCCCGCCTTCCAAGCCGCGTGCACGAAGTCGATACAGTACCACACGTGCACGCGCTTCCATTGCAGCCGGTGTAGATCATCATTCTGAAGTTCGGGGGAAGAGAGGGTGCGGGACGCCTTCGAAGCGCGGGTGGAGTAGGTTTGTGAATGTTCAGAAGAGACGACCGGTATCTTCAAGGGGTACTCACCGTACAAGGTTCTGCTTCGCTCGTTCGGCCGCTCCTGGTGCCCTTCCCTCTCCCGCTCAGGATACATTCAATCTTCGCTACGCGACCCATCGTACGATGACCTGACCATCCCCATGCGCGGCGCTGCCAATGTTCCCTGTGACGTCTAAAAATAACCACGAGAGGATTGGCTCACATGCCTACACGCCAGCACCCTTTACTACTAGTGTAGATGCACGACGCCGCCAATACACGCAAGATCCTATGTATGCTTGACGCCACGTTCGGCAGCGCGCGGCATGAGATATACAACCGTGGGTGTACGTGAGGGCAGCGATACGACGGCCCATGGTAGTCGTCCATGACTTTCAAGTTGTTACTAAAGTGGGTATCTGTCCCATTCCTGCAACGATGAGAACCGTTTGACCACAGCTAGCGTCCCGACTTAGAATGGTTGAATATTTTACCTGGCTCATTCTCGGCCTCAGCAGCAACTTGAATGCCTACAGCGGTTGGCACCGATCTAGAAGCCGCCGTGGTCTTGATGCGATGGCGGGCAGACAGCTACACGGAGCAATGACGACCGACCGAAATGCAATTCCTGACGTATCTCCAGGCAACCGTTACCGGTGCTTATTTAGTGTGCTCCATTCGCGTTGAGTGAAACCACTTAGGATGATTGTGTGTTTTTGCCTTCGCGAAATATCGTCATACTCACTCATGTGCGAGCTTCAATGTTCCGCGAGCGCACCACACTTGTCCTGAAACTCGTAGGAATAACAACTCAGGATCATGGAGGTACGGAAGAGAGAGAAACGGCTAGGACCCCTGGCAACGCTGAAACCTCATGGCTTCCGGGGGCCCGGAAGCTGCCACGCGTTTAAAGTTAGTCGAAAAAGTTTATTTAGTGAGGCAATCGTTTCCTCAAACCACTCAACTCGTATCGATCACTGTCAATGCATCTCTTGTTGCGCGCACGTACTCGAAGCTATGGGAGAGATAGAGCTTTCTTCAGAAATGCCACACTTGCACGTATGTTTTCCAATGGGCCGTTGAACTTGATGCGTGTCTCACTGCTTTCTGCAGACCTAGGGGATACATCCCGCTGTTGAGCGCATTTCGCAAGGCTCCCGATGTCCAAAAACCGCCTTTGCACCGGTTGAGACGTGAATCGCCGTGATACTGCGCGAGGGTGAGCGTCCTCGTCATGCCACGTGGCTAGGCGGTGGTGCTTACCGTGGCCAGAAAGCTGAAAAGCTACTGTAAGCACCTAAAAAATATTACACTACATCGTGCTTTGTACTTGTGATAGATGTTGAACATTTTTTTGGCGTTTTAAGGGCCTTGAGACCATCAAACTTCGTTTAGGCGGTTGCGGAGCCCTGGACAACGAGGTCCTCGCAACCACCGACGGAGACATGTGGATTGAGTCTATACGCAATCCTAAATGTTTGTTCTGTGAGAGCTCTCCTCCCAGGCCGATATCATCATATTGTCGATTGGGATTATCACAGGCCTCGCAATCAATGGCCTTCGCTATCCCCCCACATGATTTAAATACGGGCGTAGGCTTCGCTGGGGATGACTTCAGTTTCGTTTTCACGGCGGGTATACCTCACTCACCGATACTCGATTTCCCCGGATACCTTTAGCCTCTCCAGCCCGTGGTGATGAATCTCGAGCCCAGAGCGGGGCCCCAATGCCGGTGCCGTCAAGAACGCTATGGAGCACCGCGCAGGACTGTGTTCTCGAACCAAACTGTCCATCCCGGCCGCATCGCAGATATCTGTCGAGATACTGTGGGTGCACGCGGACGAAGGTTTAGAGCCTTGGGACTACAGGTATGTGCATGCCGCAAGTGGTTGAACCCGGGACAATGTGCTGACCCATACGCGGCTGATGTCAGACAGAGCCTACCCGGACAATGGCTTTGTCGCGGTCACGCGGAGTGCGCGTCGAGCGCGTCGATGGTCAACGGCGCGCCTGCGCGTTCTTTGCCTCTGTTTGCTCGCTATTGTGGCTGGCTATAAACCCTCGCGCGTCCTTGGCTTCCCTCCCTATACACTTTCGTTCGGCTTTAGGATCCCACCCCCACCCCTGTGCGCACAACGCCATCGACTTACGCTATTCTCAACATGGAAGCCATCTCATCAATCGACACTCTTCTGGATCACTTCGACCAGCTTCTCCCGCCTCCACGTCCGCTCGAGGAAAAGATTGTCACTTCGGGGAGCAGGTCACCTTTCCTAGTAAGTCCTTCTATGTCGCGATGTCCTCCCGACATACCCTGACCGCTCCCAACTAGATATGGCACTCCGACGCGCCCAAAGATCCTGGACGGGATATCCAAGAGCACGGATGCTTCTCAGCTCCATTCCGCTCCCGGTCGCCGACTCCCTTTCAAGATGCATTTGCTGAGGCGTACCGAGCGATCAACGCACTGTCCCCAAGCCCTTCGTGTCCGCCTAGTCCGCGTGTTCCGGAAGAATCAGACTTACTCGGTTCTGAGGCCCCAGGTTCGCACTCGCCGTCATTTTCCTCAGGTTGTAGAGCGGACAACGTGGGAATGAACGAGTCGGAAGGTGACGAGGACGGGGCTGAAGATGCAGTACGTCCAATCTTCACGTTCCTGTATACTTCCTGCTCACGTATAACGACGGTAGGCTTTGGAAACAATCGCAGCGTCGTCCCCCAAGGCATGTATCACCCCTGGAAGCCCGACTGTTGATTACGGGGTTCCAGACTCTCAAGAGTCTGCGGCATCATCCGAGGATTCCCTGACCGTATCTCCGAGAACCCAGAAGGCCTCTTCTGGACCTCCAATCTCTCAATCCGACCCTGAGGCGTTTCCCGACTCTCATAGCCCTTTGCGCGCTCGAAGATCTACACGCTTAATGAAGAGGAAACACACCACGGACAACGGGAATCAGGAAGGGAAAGAGAACCTCCCGGAGCAACATTCTTCCAAGTCCGTCGACGAAGCCACATCTCATCTTGCGCCTTCTCGCCCCCGCAAGCGGAGAAAGGTTTCACACCAGCAAGAGCAGCTCCCGTCTGTGGCAACGCAGCCCCAAGCAGGGCCTTCCACTGGGGCGCAGCGGTGTCGATTGGGTAGCGGACAGTGCGAGTACCAGCTGACCAAGAACTTCGACAAAGATTGGGATCACCTCAAGAAGGAACACGGAGACCGCAATGACGACAATTTATTCGCGTGTACGTATCCCGGGTGCACCGGCTATCCGAGTAAGGAGACGTCGGGCTACGAAAAGAAGCAAAGTCTGAACAGGCACGTCATGTCGGTGCATTGGACCGGGGAGGTGCGCTGCTATTGGCCGGGCTGCGATAAAGTGTACCCCCGGAAGGACCAGGTGACCACACATGTACGACGCTTTCACGAGAAGATACCGGCGGCGAAGGGAATTAAGAAGGCGCCCAAGAGGACGAAGAGGTGAGGTGAGTCTTCGTGATAACTCGCGGGGTGCACACTGGTCCTGACTCGTCAACAGCCACAACATGTGGCTATGATATCGTCGTATGTTCTCGTATCTCCCCAGGTATTGTACTCTCCGTTGTCACACTATGCTCTGCTGTATTACTATGTTCCCTTCGTTGTCGCTGTCGCCTTTGCTGCCACAGTTATCTCCGACCTGTATGGATCCTTGCTACTCGATGTACCTAGAGTTAGTAATTGACTTTAACACTTTCAACCTCGTAAAGTCGCTGTTGGATCCCAAATCCGGAGACTGTGCGAGGGAGCACGCGCCTCAGCGGCGCGCGAATTCTGCATTCCTCGCCCGTGTACTAGTAGTCCGAATCACCGCTCCGTGTGCACTTAAAGTGTGACCCTATGAGTACCTTACTCTACATGTCCTACCTGTCGATACTGAGATACGTACTAGTGGTTCGTGCATGGCCGGAGGGGATATAAGGAATGATACTGTATGTCAGACACACTGTATTCGTACATGAGGGCAAGGACTGTAACAGCGCGGCGTGCCTAACGCCTTCTTAAGGCGGTCTACACTGCTAATTGCATTGCGGTTTAAGACGGAAAAGCTCGTCGCGGTTGCGGGGCCGTGTTGGGACGCCAAGGTGGGGACATCAGCCTGCGTGTACGTAGTACGCCAGATCCTATAGGAATGTGTTACTGTTCTTCGTACATTATATTATATCGTAGAAGTGTACATGGAGGACGCAGGTAAATACCAGGGGCGAGCGAATTCGGGGGTCCTACCATCGTTAAGACCGATGTATTAGCTCCGGGCACCACCGCATCGCCGTCGACAATCTTGAGTAACTCCCGCAGGTCGCGAATGTGTTACCCTCTCAGCTGTACTACAACGTGCCTGTAGGGGAACTCATAGTTGCCCGGTGCATCTGCGTAGATCGCATCCGCTTCGGCAGTCCTAGGGGAAGGCCCCGGCGCGGTTTGCAGAGTACCGACGATTGCGCTGCGCAAGCATCTTTGCCTCCGTCTCGGAGTTTGTATGGCTTTAGCGCTGGTATTATAGAGTGATGCCTCTTGGAGCCCGGTTTGTCTACCGCGGCGAGATGTGGTGGATGTCCGGTGAGGATGGAAAAGCCTGTTGGTGGAGACGTTGTAGCGTCGTGCGTGGTGGCCCAAGAATCGTGTGGGGTTGTCAGGTGCAACGCGCGTACTCGACGTCTGTTGGTGGTCTGGCCGAATCCTATACTATCGCACAAACCCGTCCTTGTCAGTCGAGATTGAAATGGAAGCCTGATTACGAGGGTCTACTCACATCATTGAACTCTCCGCCGCTTCAGTGGCGGCTCGTCTTCATCCTAATCCTCGGCGTCCTTGTTATCATGCTCGCTCTCCGGTGCAGCCGCAATAGCGTCGTGGGTCCCTTCCTTGTGCCGGTCCAGCGAAAACAGCGTATTGCATTTGAAGGCGCACTTGTCACACCCAAATTCCCGCCCCCAGTGCGAGTTCTCCACATGCTTCGCAAGATTCGCCTGCGCGGTCTTGCCCGAGCACACGGTCCCGCAACGCGTGCCCCCAGGTGTAGCAGCCCACGTACATGCGAGTGAACCCTTCTCGACCTCTTCCCGCACCTCCGCGTCAGATAGGACGCCTTTCTGGCGAGTCTTCAGAGGCCCCGTGGTCGAGGAGACCGTGCCAGCATTCTGCGGGATGCGAGAAGGATGCGCTGACTTTATGTGCTGCTTGTTGGACGTTGGGTCGTCCGTGAGCGCCTGCTGGCATTGGCCGCCGTCGAGCCCGCACACGGATACCTTTCGAGCAGCGGTTTGCACGGCCTTTACTTCGTCCTGCGTGCTTCGTGGACGCTTCGTGGGAACCTCCTTCGTCTCTTCATCGGACTCTGACAATTGTTCCTGTGTGTCTAGGTCTTCGATGGTGATAGACGATGGAACCGGAGCGGGTTGAGCCCTCTGGCTTCCGGTCCTAAATCGCGTGACGACGTTCAAGTGCGTCCAACGTTTGTCCGACGCCGATATGTAAAGCGTGATGGGCGACGGCCCTGCGGAAGGCTGCTCCTCGTGTCCGCGAGAAGAGCGGCGGGCTTTTGCTGGCGGTGGGCCGAGCTGAGACCGAAGGGGAGGCTCGCGTTTCTCGACGGCGACGGTAGATGGGTTGACAGCAATGCGATTCTCTTTGTTGCCTTCGCTGCTTGGGAGAGCTTCCCCGGCATGGATGGCATGTTGTGCTCGTTGTGATCTGGTGACGCGCGGGGGCGAAGCGGCAGAGGAGATAGGTCGGCGTACGTGACTGCTACCCATCGACTGCAGAGCATCGCAGAACCAGATCTCAGACCATAGACATTGAAGCACATGACTTTGCACGCACCTTTGAACTCTCGCTTCCTCCATACTCAGACTGCGAATCGTCGTCGCTCCCAGTCTGGTCCGCTACTTCTTCCTCGAATGGGTCGATGTTGACGAATGGTGCAAGTGCGAAGGTGTTGGAGTCCATTCTGTGTGGATGATGAGGGGAGAAGTTGAACGGGAAAGTGTAGCGTGTAGATTGGGCGGGTAAGACGAAAAGCGCGAAAGCGAGCCACAATGGAGCGCTGTTCACCTTTTGAGTCGCGTCGTTGCCTGAACTCTATTTTGTTGACCATCGACGCACACGACCGTGTCGCGACAACGTGACGACAATGGAGGTTTCATTTGTTTTCCGACGCGTCCTAATCGGGCATTCTCTGCCTGCGCCATTGTTCAGTGCTCAAACTCATATCGAGTGGGGCATCGCACTCACCATACACCGCGTGCAGACCTCGAGACGAGTGACGAGGGAGTGGGTTCTGTACGGAGAACCCCTCGAACGCGAATTTTGCCCGTAGACCAGAGGTAGTATTTGGCATCTCGCTGCGAGTGCATAGCTCAGCTTCGATGCCGACCATCGCCTGCAGAGCCACACCACCCGACCGAGGATCGTGCGACGATGCTCGCCCCTACCACTCCAATACGACGTCGAGTCTGTCATATCCTCCGCATGCGACCGAGGGCAACGGTAGAAATTGTAAGAGGGAGGCACGGGTAGTCAAGGATGCACCGTGTAGGAACAGTTTGGTGAATTCGTCTCTCGATCTCCACGCGCGAGCCTCCTCTTATACTCCACAGAACCCGCAGGAGAAACATCGTTCAGGATTGCCCACAAAAACGCGGGGCCATGCCGCCACCCGAAACCAGAAAGAGAGGGGCCCAACATCACCTTACACCCACGAAAGCAGTTTCGCGGTTGGCAGGTAGAATGGTACGTTATGACGTGGCTTCCCGGGTACAAATGGCTGATGCTGTAGCTTTTACGAGCTCATGAGCAGAGAAAATCCAGCCAAAGAAGATCTCTGAAAGGCATTATCTTGGAGGTGCGCCATGGCGCAATACACACCAACTTTGGGGTCCTATTGGACTCGTACTCCCAAAGTACGTTCGCGTCCTGCATACGGCGCCCAAACGGAGCGCAAGTGGGCTCCGAAGCACAGATTCATGCGTTTGTGCATTTCTCAGTGAACACGATGTCCAAAGCCTTCGCTCCCCGGCCGGACTCCTCAGAGCGATATTCGCTCCGAGGAGGGCCGCGGAATTGGGGTGTTCACTAGCGCATCAGCAAAGTGGGTGTCGTTGACGTGTAGCTCTAGATAACGCCACGTCGTTGGCGTCGTGCTGCGTAATCCATGTAATTATACTAAATGACGTGTGGGAGCTATGAATGTCGGGAGAGTGGGCGGCACGACGCGTAATGACGCAGAACGTCGCGCACGAGTCTCGATCATGCTGGGTCACCCGGCGCGAGATTCTCGAGAGCTCTCGAGAACCCCGCGCAAAGCTCCCTAGAACGACCTATAACCTCGTGCGCAGTGAGGTAGCATGCCGCATGAGCGCGCGCCGTGATATGCATAGCTCCATAGAGCGCCGCAGAACTCTGTGATGAACTCTGAACCTGGAAGGCTGTAAGCCGCACAAAGAGAGGTCTTCAGTCTGTGAGAGAACGACTATGATTGCATAGTACTGTACCTGTAAGCCGCACAAAGAGAGGCTACAAGTACTAGTAAGTAAACATGTAAGGAAGCATAGGTAGTGTGGGACTTACTCTTCAGTCTGTGAGAGAACGACTGAAGAGCAGAGGCCTGCAGAGTCCTCCTTATATACTACTGGGGAGGACGATGAGTAAGCGTATAAGAAGAGAGCATGTGACGTCCAGAGGACGCTGACTGAGCGATGAGTAACGCTGAGTAAGGGAGCATAATCGACATAAGGTCAGATAGTCCATGGCTGAGTAATGCGAGTAATCCGGACGCTGTCTAGAATAGTCCGGAACATCGTAGAACGTACCAGAATCATGTGGAGGGATGGCAGGATGCCAAGTAAGTACAGAACAAAAGAATGTACGTATATGGTAAGTAGGAAAGTCCATGCTGGCGTATGGTAGACGCACAGCCACTATCACT